>NC_137069.1:47122571-47300071 GCF_032717465.1 Coenobita brevimanus | reverse complement strand
TCTTTTTATTTTACTCTCGTAAACTGAAGCAGTTTGAGGTGCCAGCCTTAGGTATATGTTTTATTTAGTCTAATACATATTACGTCTTCATCCACTTCGGACTATCACTATTCAGCTGTTACAGTACGAATAATTTGCATTTCTTTATCTGATTCACAGAAAAGAATTGTTATTAGCAAATGGAAGATCGTTCAGTCGCTCATTACCTCCGCCGACGAAATTGGATGAAGTTATGGACTCACCCCTCTTTGTTTATTTGTTTGCCTGTCCACAAGACGCCTATATGTTATTGATGGATTTCAGTAGAATATTGTGGCTATGGTCATGGGCCAAGAAAGGGTCGATGAAATTTTTTGGTAGTGATCTGAGTTTTAATCCCGGTTCAGGAATAGTTTTGCTCGTTTGTCCACAAGATATCGCAAAAGGTTATTGATGAATTTCAATGACATTTTTCATATATATAAGTCATTGGCAACATAGAATTTATTACATTTTGGCGGTGGGAAGAGTTGTCTGGTATAGGCATTGACAGAGGTGTGCGCTTTGTGAGTACGTGTAAACTGTTCTCTGTATTTCTTTCGCCATCCTAATGTGAGTAGCAAACCTCTTCTAGGCATGCAGTAAACAACTTCAGTGATCTCTCCTCGTCAAGCACTTGCTTTTATTGGTATTTTCTAAAATACAGTATCTTAACTGAGTTCTGTTATGACGGTGCATTCTTCAAATATAAATATTTTGTTTTTGTTTTTACCATGAGTCTCTTTAACATTTTGTGCACAACTCTTTCTAATCGCTGTCTCTGTTTAACTGACTAAGGCTTTGCCTTAGAAAATGGTGTTAACAGAAGCTAATTACACTTCTCAGTTAATTAGTCACCGTTATTATGTACGAAATCTAGGTGTCTTGCTTGGTCTACATCTAATTTACAAGAATTTTCATGAAACTGTTTGTTCATAACAGGTAGAAGCCTAATTTTAGGTCTTTATTGTCATCATTTTGTGAATCAGTGTAATAAACTAATTCTTCTCTGATGTGGGTGAAGCTTTCAGTTCTAAGCATTTCCTAATTATCTCTGCGAATTTGAATAATGCAGTGTCTCCTGTCTACTTAGTATAAGAATGTTGGTGAGACCGTCATTACCACTTACCTTTCCCCTCTTCCTTTCTCTCCAATGTTCCTTTACTTCACTAAATATGAGAATCACTGTGTCCACCACTTCGATATTCTGAATTGACTCTGCTGTCATGATAGTACTGTAAAAAATTTCTTAATTTATTCTACAAATTAGACTAGTTCAGTTCTGTAATTTTATCAAATTTTCATGTTAGTATCACGAGCAGTCATTTTTTCTTAAGCCATAACTCCGTTTTGTTGCTTTCCAAGTACTTCCATCTACTGTTTTTCTTTTTCTTAGGTTGCTTTATATCGGGTACTTCATCATGATCCTCACGAGTATATTCATTTTCCTCTTCAAAAGTTCCTTTGTACACAGTGCAAATTTTCCGCTGTTCTTTCGGTGTTTCCAGACAGTTCCTTCTGGAAATACTTCATTTGCTATGCTTCTGAAAATTTCATTCCTTTTGATGTGCACTTAGCCATCGTCAGTAAGCATCTTTTCTGAACTAGCAAAATTAAACTCTACTGCCTTCTGTGTAGTACATGCACTGTTTGGAAGCTTTCTTCGGATAATGCCTGTCCCTCTTTCTTCTCAACATTCTTCCTACCGAACTCTGTTCAGTGCAGTTACATTATTTTACTGTACCGGGACGCACTTACCGTACCATAAGTACTTCCTATCTAGTATTCCAAGCACCCATGCCAAAAAGTAATTCGGCAGACGCACCTATTTTTTCCTCATTAGCTTTTGCATTAAAGTGTTCCAACAAAATTATGACGTGAAATATGATATTTAATTATTCACTGATATCTCTACATGTTAATAAAATATTTTTCTTCCATTTTCATAGGCTGATGTTTTAGTATATACATTACATACATGCAATAACTTTACCATAAAATTCTTATTCAATTGTATATTTAGGCCTGCTAATCTTTCAGCAGCACTTTTTTTTTTTAAGTATTACCACTACGGTGTTTGCAGGATAATAAGACAGAGGACACCTACGATAAGAGGCAACTACCTTAACCGTATCCACCACTTCGACAAAACCATAGGGTGTCACTTGCCTTTGGATACACTTCTCAGGCATGCTCCCAAAACATCCCAGATGCACACCACATACACCTTAGACACACCCCTGACAAGCCCAAGACTCACATTAGATACGGTGTCAGTACCTCAGTAAGGCCTGGGCCTCTTTGACTCCAGTTCAAACTGATGAAAGTGAAAATATGGCGCTAATATATCTCTACAGTTGCAGCTTCGCAGATTTCATCCTTCTGAAAGGTACAGTGGCTCAATCAGTAAATGACAGTTAGGGACAAACAATGGATTTGACCACTCCTGAGGGAGAGGCAAGAAAAATAAAATTAAACACCACGTAGCTTCTGCTCTTGTTTGTCCTAATTAGCGAAGTATGTGACCATCCGATAAGTCTGTGAATGGCTCAGCTAGCCTTCCGACCTAAATTAGACCTCTGATATCCCTGTCGTCATCTCTTAATTCCTGAAGAAGAGACAGTTTAGTTTTGCTAACAAGAATCAAGATATTGTAAGTCCCTAACCTAAGTTTCCAAAGGCGGCTAGACTAATATTCAGAGAATCTTGACACTTGCTGGTCTGGAGCAGGTCTGACATCTGCCATGGCCAGTTGTTCCATCGCTGTTGGGGGTTAAGGGTCATAGATATAAAGGTTTTGTCACAGTTAGGCAGATGGAGGTAAAGCTGGTGTCTTGTAAGGTCAGCTCAGCTAAGTACTGTGATGCTACTTTAGATTATGCCATCTGATCTTTGACAGTAAACATGCCTAGTATGGATGCATCTCATTAGGATAGGTACATGAAATGGTGCAATATAAAACGGTCGCTCTGAACTGAATAAGTTAATTTGGGAGGAGCAAGTATACTATGAAAAGAAAATAATTTATTGAAACATCTCTTTCACCCTTTTTGCCCCGTATTTTTCTCCTTTCACATTCCGCTCAATCATCACCGTTTCATCTTTCCCTTAGTTTCAACCTTATTTTTCACTTATCACCCTCTCCTTTTCCCACACTCCTCCATAAATCATGTACTCTTATCACAAATTCAGCCCACACTTGTTCTCCTTTACTTTTCCTCACCCCCCCCCCCCCTCCCAATAATACCAAAATACTAGATTATCTGTATGAGATGAGGCCGGAGGACTTTTTTTTTTTTTTTTTTTTTTTTTTGGCTGGAGGTATGTACAGCACACCTGGTCAAAACTGTGCTTTCAAGCAGGTGATCGATGGTTGCACAATGAGAATTGTTACTATTCGCATTTTTTCCAATGGTAAACATCTCTGAATGGATAGTGCACTTCATATGCTATATAATGATCCTTCTTCATGGTGTACTATCAAGAAATATAGGCATATACATTCATGAAAATTTACAAGAGAATATATTCAAAAGCTTCATCTTTCGGTTTATAAATGAAAAGACAAAAAAGGCAAATTCATTTTTTCAGTAACTGTACTCTGTTAAATGAATGGCTGTTGGAGAGTCAAGAAAAGAGTGACTTTAATGAAATCATAATGTAAGAAATGAAATCGAAATAGTGAGAACAACTCTTAACCCCCGAAGCCAATTGATATGAAGGTGTCTGGGAACGCCCGGCAGACAGACAGCTATTTTTTCTTTTCCCTCTACAGTTTGAGGCGGCCGCCAATTTCTTTTTCGCTACGACATCACGTATGCATATGGCAGGCGGGTGGAAGACACTGGCATTAAACTGCGCACCATGGAAGGGTGTGGAATGCTTAGTTCTAGTTCTGCTTCGTCTGTTTCACTAACTGCAGCCATTGCCACCCGTATGACCCGCGCCACCTTCACTCCCATGACCTACTTTCGATGCGTCTGTGCGGCCGCCATCGTGGAGCGGTCAAGGTAGCCGATTTTGTGTTTCTGATATTGGGCAACGTTGGCCACTATTTACCTAGAAATGCCGCAATACTGCTGCTTTTGGATGTAAAAATCGTTGGAATACAGAAAGAAGACAAAAGGGAATAATTTTCACAGGTATGTTGATTTAAAGATTATTATCTTGTGTGGTAATTTGATAATGTCAGCTTGACAATGCATTATTAATGACAATGTCAGCAATGTCCATGACACCTGCTGTACCAGTGCCAGTGGCATGTAAATTGTATCTTTACAATCTTACAATTGATACAAAATGATTTCCTTGCTTGATTTTCATATATGTAGAGTATCATGGAAAATTAGAGAAAAAAAAAAAACACATCAGCATTTGAAAGTCAAGAGTTTGAAGGTTGTCATTCCAAGATATGACCGTATATTTTGTCAGAATGTACTGCTGTGTAGCTGTCACATTGTCTGTACTAATATTATAGTATACATTCAAGGCCAGGCACTATTATTCTATTTCATTTATCCCCACGCATTAGATTCCAATAGACTAATACTTTTACCATAAAAAAAACTGTAGAAAATAAATCCTCACAGATTAACAAATGTGTTGTCACATAACATGATAACAAAACATGTAAATCTATGGGATGGACAGGGTAGAAGTGGTAACAATAGGTACAAAAGAGACATTTGGAAGGAATTTGAGTGTAAAGTGAAGGGATTGTAAGAAAATGTTCTGGAAAGAGATAGAATTAGACAGGGTACCAAAGAACTTACTTGGGGGGTGAAAGATAAAAATGGTAGATTACTAGTGGAGAAGGGAGAAAAGTGAGCAGATGGGGAGAAAACTTTAAGGATTTGTTGAATATAGGGAATGAAAGTAATGCGAGTATAAGTGGCTGGGGAATGGCTGGGAGAAGGAGGGATGTGAGAAGAGAGGAAGATATCAGTAGGATGGAAATTGTGGAAGCAATGAAGAAAGTTAAAATGGGGAAAACCCCAGGAATTGATGAAGTGTGTGGTGGAATGCTGAAGCATGGGGGAGAGATAGTAGTAGAATGAATGTGGAAGATGAGCAGGTTGGCCTAGGAGGAAGGTAGAGTCCCGGAGGATTGGAAGTCAGGTATAAATATTCTCCTGTACAAAGGAAAAGGAGAAAAAGAAGTGTGCGATAATCACAGGGGCATTTGTCTTCTTAGTGTAATAGGAAAAGTATATGGTAGGATACTTACTGACAGAGTTAGAGAAATAACAGATGAATTAGTTGGAAGAGAACAGGGAGGTTTTAGGAAGGGAACGGGTTGTGTAGATCAGATATTCATTCTTAGACCTTTGGTGGAAAAGTTTCTAGAGAAGAGAAAGAAGTTGTATGTGGCCTTCATGGATTTGGAGAAAGCATATGACTGGGTGGATAGACAAGGACTGTGGAAAGCATTAAGAATATATGGAGTAGATGAGTTGTTGAAAGCCATGAAGAGTATTTATGAGGGTGCTAAGGCTGCAGTGCATGTGGATAGTGAACTGAGTGAATTTTTCTACTTGAAGGTTGGACTAGCGAGAGAGGGCAATGTTTGGAAACTTCCTGTACTGTTGTTTGCAGATGATACTGTGTTGTGAAGTGAAGACGAAGGGAAGCTGCAAGGCTTGGTGGATGAGTGTGGGAGAGTGTGTATGAAATGGAATCTAAAGGTGAATGTAGGGAACAGTAAAGTTATGGTCTTTGAGAGAAGTGAAGTCAGCAAATGTACTGTACAGTGAGGTTGGATGAGGAGGAAATGGAAAATGTGAGTGCGTATAAGTACCTGGCTATTGTGATGAGTAAGGATGGAAGTTTAGAGGGTGAAGCACTTGAAAGGGTACAACAAGGAAGAAAGGTTGCTGGTTACTTGAAAGCATGGAAGTTACTGCATGAAAGTATTGAGATACCAACTCTAACGTATGGAAGTGAAGCTTGAACCTTGTTGGAGGGACAGAAGTCAAGAGTGAAAGCAGTGGAAATGGGTTATTTGAGAGGAGCTTGTGGAGTCACATGGAGAGACAGGCTGACAAATGAGGAAGTGAAGGAGCTCTGTGGTGTGGATGTGGATGTGACAGGAAGCGTTAGGAGAAACACACTGAGGTGGTATAGCCATATGGAGAGGATGGAGAGTGAGAGACTAACGAGGAGAATGTATGTGAGTGAGGTGGAGGGGGGGTGAGGGAGGGGGAGGCCATGGAACAGATTGAGGGATGGAGTGGAAAGGTATATGAGAGAGGGAGGTGTGAGCTGGGAGCAGGTCAATGAAATGGCGGGGACAGGGCTACATGGAGGCGATTTGTTTGTGACCACCCCTTTGGGATTGAGGCGTCTGGCAATGTATAGCCAGAATAAGAGGAGTACCCAGTAGATCAATTATATGCTACACAGTACCTAATAAATTCAACATGTTGAGAATTGGAAACAAAATTACTGATGTGACTAAAGGAAGAATATATTGATAGATGAAAAACTGAATTTCGTACCAATCCATATGCAAATATAATACTAGACAGAAGCCAAAGATCACTCTTAGCACAATTCAGATCTGGAATACTTCCACTCAGTATTGAAACTGGGAGATATTACAACTTTTGTAATACAGATTATGTAACGTCAGTGACGGAGACCACATTAAAAATAAACAATATTTCCTATTTTTCTGTACAAAATATAACGAACCATGAAACATTTTATTAGCTAAAGCAAGTTAAGTGTTTGTAAACTTTGAAAATTTAAATATTCATCAAAAGTTTGTAAATTTAATAAATGAAATATTAAGTCCGGAAACCTACGGTAATCTGTTATTTAGGAAGTGAACAATAATCTTAATATTACGCATTTTCTGTCCATGTATTGTATTTTCTATTCATTGTATTTTCTATTCATGTGTATTTTCTATTCATGTGTAATCATGTGTATATTTTTATTTTTTTTATTTTTTGCCTTGTGCACTATGGCAATGCAACAAATTAAAATGTATATATTTCTTTAACGTATGACCTGTTAGCACAGTGGAGACTTGGTGTACTTTATTTTTAGTCCCCTACCAGTGTAACCACAGGGGGGTTATTGGTCTGCATGTCAGATCCAGCTGTTGGGTGAGAAGATATAGAAAAATAAAAGTTCAAACACTAGTATTGGGCTCGGATCATCCATGTGCAATCGGAAATAATTTTTTATAAGCATTTGAGCTACCTGAAATATTTAAAATAAGTAATATAAGATAAACTATAAAGAATGTGTGAAAATGTAATTTTCAGCAGTTGCCAGCTAGGTTCTAATGGCTTTAAGTTTTAAAGTTAGTAAAACTCAGAATATATACATGGTCAGGTGCAGAAAATAATTCTTCAGTTAACTTTATTGTAATAGACATAACAGCCCTACATATGCCTAGAGCTATTTGGTAGTCTAAATTCCAATTATAAGGCTGTATATCCTTCATTATGAGAATTCGATTATGTACTATCTTTGTTTATTTAATTTCCTCATTTTTTAGCCTAAGCTTAACTATATCAGACGTAATCCTTTGCACTCTGAATTCTAATTTCTTAACACTGCACAACACTGTAACTTCCCATGTGGTCTAGTGGCGAGGTATTGCAGAGTATTCACTGTTTATTCACAAAAACGAGCACTTGGGCAGCCATGGCGATGAGCATGCCGTCACAACGGTAGGTAGGCGGGAACTGGGGAGGATGCAGGGGAAATACACGTCAAAACACAGCTGTTCGTCACCGTGTATCAGATTTAAGGTAGGGATGAACGCATGTTTTTATTTTATTTTTTTTACATTTTTACATTTTTTGCCCATTTTTTATGTCCGAAGACCCGAGCCCAAAATGTCCGGGACTTGGGGTGTCCGGAACTTGGACGTCCAGGACTTACAGGGATTACCGTATACATTCCTGTATAAATATATATATATATATATATATATATATATATATATATATATATAAAAGAGTGTGTGTGTGTGTGTGTGTGTGTGTGTGTGTGTGTGTGTGTGTGTGTGTGTAGTGCAAAATCTGTTGAGAGAGAGAGAGAGAGAGAGAGAGAGGGGGGGGGGAGGGACGACCCAGCTATGTATCTGTCTTCAATAACTGTATTAATTATTTTAATAGGTTTTGCAGTTGGCCACTTGCGAAATGTGGACTAAAAAAGAAGTTAATAATGTTAACACTGATAATTTTCGTAGGATCAGATTTAATGAAGGTCAAAGCAGAAAAATATCGTGTGAAAATATTTTTCATATATTATCTAGTACTTGCTGGACATTATATTTCTTCAATTTTTGCAGTAAATTAGAAAAATAATCAATTTCTCAAACGCTGTGAAAAGATGGACAGTCCTCGATACTGTACTTCCTTTCTTTACCGCGAAATGGATGCAAAACACTGTTTAGCCAAAGCTACGAAAACTATCAATGTTGATATTTTCAAGTTCCGTGTAGCCCACGACTCATAAGTGGCAAATTAAATCAAAGCAGGATTATACATATGAGTCGATGGATAGGAGAGAGAGAGAGAGAGAGAGAGAGAGAGCAAGGGGGGATACGGACGAAGTATCGGCCCTCGATTCACGATAACTCTATCAATTTTTCTGTACGATTTCCACAAACTTTTAAATGACTACCTCCCAGCCCGCGTCGGACTTTTAAAAGGACTGACAGTGGAAGTTTGTTCAGGGATCCATTAGGGAAGTACTTTTGCCCCTCGTCCCCTCCCGCTCCAGCTGTTGCTAGACTGACAAACAATTGCCTTTTGAAACTTATTTGAATTCCACTTCATTTTCCACACACACACACACACACACACACACAGACACACACACACACACACACACACACACACACACACACACACACACCTTCGTTATCCCCTGCAGTGAAGCACCATATTCATCAGCAACAGTATCTTCAACATCATATTCTCCACTGTAATTTTTATCATCATTTTTGTTCTGATATCCTATACATCAGTAATTTTGTAACCCTCCCTACCCACCACCATTTATGCTGCTGGTCGAGTGATATGCGGCTGGACCAGAACAGTTTTTTGAAAATCACTTAATTTTCTATAGACACACACTCACACCTTCATTATGATGAATCTCATCAGCGTTACCATCATTTTCATCAGCATCAGTATCAACTTGAACATTAATATGATTGCCAGCATCATTATGATCATTATCGCCATCATCATCATCATCATTATCATCATCACGCTTAATCAAAGATCCATTAGAGCCATAGTTTTCTGCCTCTTCCCTTCCTGCTGCTGGTATTCTGATAAAACCGACTGGCTCAAGAAAGTTATTTTAATAATATTTTATTATTTACACACCCCTTCCTAATCATTAATAAAAGAAACATCTGCATCATTATCGTAAAGATCACCATCCATTTGTTTTGTCTTTAACACCATCAGAAGTATCATCATCGTCAACATTGCTTTCATCATCATTAACATCATCCCCATGGTTATCACTGTCATCATTATTAGCATCGTCATGTTTATTACCATCCTTATCGTCATCATCGCTTTCAGCGGCAGCAGCAGCAGCATTAACTTATCAGCAGTAATATCGTCAAAATCATCATCGCCTCTTTGAACATCTTCATTGTCATTCTTCAGGGACCCACATCATCACCATCATCATCATTACTGTTTAGGGACCCATTAGGGTTATCTATTACGATTGTGCCTTTCCCCACCCCCTACCCCCACAGATACACACACTGTTGCTGCTTGAGTGAAACAGATCAGGAAAGTTATCTTAATTACCATCACTACAGAAGAGTCGCTATTACCGTCATCATCATCATGAACATTATTCTCCGACTTAACATTGGCCTCATCGTCGCTGTCATTTCCATACTCACCAATATCATTGTTAACATCAACCTCACCGTCTACGTTATCAACAGCGTCATCGGCTTCATCATCAACAGTATCATTAATATGATTATAATTAACATCATCATCGCAATCATCAGTAACAAGTAATCATCATCATCACTGTTCAGCGAGTTCATTAGAGAATATTTCTGAGTCTCGTCCACGTCAGCGATATTGCCGGACTGACTGATACATTTTCGGGAAAGTCATTATACCAGCACACATGTATTATCACATACCACCATCATTAATAATATAAGGTGGGGTCAGGGTTCATAGAATTTGAGTGGTGACGGGATGAGAGTGAGGTTCATGTAACTGGCCATGCTGCTGATAGTTGTCTCTGTCAGGTTTAAACTTGCTCTCTGGACCCAACCCCTTCCGATCCTTGAGAGAGAAGAAGTGAGAAGGATGATGGTGATGATGAAACTTTCTTAGCAATCATTTTTGATGCATCATTATCATTAGTAAAAGAAATACAACTGCACTTTAGCAACTGTTCCATCACCATTATGAGGCCGTGGCTGAATTTGTAGAGAGGCGGCCTGTAGTCCTACTGGACCCAGGCTCGAATCCCGGGTGGGGCAGAGAACAGTGTAAGGATTTGAATTTCAAAAGCAGAATTTACTGATCTACCAGAAGACCCGCCGACATGTAAAAATACCCACGCTAGTACCAATACACCAGTCCTGTATGAGACAACCATAGCATGTACTCAATATGGACGGTGGGTGTTAGCACCGAAGTGGTGACAAGTGGAGGTGTGTAGAAGGACTACTGGGCCTTGGCACAGGCCCTGAAGCCTTTGCCCAGAGTCGGACATGTGGGAAAATAATAATGTCACTGACGTGTTTATCACCACTAGTAACATTACCATCAGTATCAATATCAACTCCAACACCGGCTATAACTCTATCATCGTCTTTCTCGTCACTCTATCATCCTAACCATCATAAGTGCAATTTCCACACAAAAACAGAGCTAAGAGATCGGAAAATAGTAAAACTCGAGTACTAGAGTAATTATTAACAGGGTACCCAAAGAAATGGTTAACAAATCCATTCGCTTAAAAATCAAGCCTTCAAAATTCATGTCTCCGCATCATAGGAAAAAATATTTACATTTAAAGGAAAATATAATTTTAATCGCACATCATTTAAACAACCCGTGGCAGTGGAACAGTGAACAGGGACATATACATAGCTAACAACCCTATCTGAGTTTGCTGAAATGAAAATCCACCGGTAGGAACCACACAGTCAGCATAATTGTATTAAAAGAGCGAAAAAATTCATAAGATGAAAGATGTTGATTTTCAGTGAAAATTGTCAGCTGAAGTTTTCCCGCTCTTGTTCCCACTTTGAGGGGGAAAATTATTTAGGGGATCCCAGATATAATTCTGAATAATTCATCCCTTCCATGGTATTGCTCTTAGCCCTTTGGATGCAGAATCCAAACTTTGTATATTACTTGGATTTGCGTCGTAACAAAATATTTTGCTCAGGGAACCCTCACGGGCAATAAGGTAAAAAACTATGTGAATTAATACTTTGACCAAGAACTGAGATATACTGTACATACCCTATCCTAGCTGATGCCAGAAAATATTATTAGCTCAGAGAAACTCACTGCAGAAAAGGGTTAATCCTTTCTGTCCAGTGATGTATATCTAATTTTATGCAGCACGATGACTTGCAAGTTTCTACACACACACACACACACACACACACACACACACACACACACACACACACACACACACACACACACAGCTGTTTCTATGGAACCATATATATTAATAAGAAATAAAAGTAAGTCTTCCTTTCAATGTGTGACGTATTTTTATGTTTCTAGCTATCTTCATGCAATTTTATTTGGATTAGGAAAAACTTGTATATATATATATATATATATATATATATATATATATATATATATATATATATATATATATATATATATATGTTATAGGTTAATAGAAAATTAGTAATTTAAAAATGGGGAATAGGGATCGCAAAAAAAGTAAACAAACAAGGAATGATCGCTGGAGAGCATGCAAAACCACCAAGGATTCAAGTAACGCGAAAACGTAAACCCATAAATCCCTTTTGACTCTGGTATTAACAGTTTGTAAAGAGTCAAGATAGAGATTTGTGGGTTTATATTGTCAACGATACTTGAATCCTTGCTGGTTTTGCATGCTCTCCAGCGATCCTTTCTTGTTTGTTTACTTATTAAAGCGATCTCTATTCCCCATTTTTAAATTACTATTTTTTTTATACCTGGTTTGCGTACTTTTTATATAATCCGTTTATGAATTAACCAAAGTTCTTGCGTTTCAATTACCATTAAAGCTTTTATGTTATGACACTAAACACTTGGCATTTTCTAATAATTTTCATTGGTGTGGTGTTGTGGGTTTGTACACACTGATTGTTGGTCGTTGTTTTAAATTCTGGTCTTCATTTTGTTTACTATAGTTGTGAGACCTCTTACCGTGGACATTGATTGTTTCAGATTCTCTATATTTTGCAAATTGATTAAACAAAGATATTTTTTAAGAAGCTGCATTTAGTAAAATCAAAAACGCTGTATATTCAAACTGATTACAAGACAGA
This sequence comes from Coenobita brevimanus, assembly GCF_032717465.1. Lineage (NCBI taxonomy): Eukaryota > Metazoa > Arthropoda > Malacostraca > Decapoda > Coenobitidae > Coenobita > Coenobita brevimanus. The sequence continues at coordinate 47,287,521 of NC_137069.1, read as the reverse complement.
ATCAAAATCTGCTGTTGTGTGCTTTGACGACTATTTTGCATACCGTATGATGGGGTAATTTCGGACTTGAGGGGTAATTTGGGACAAATTAGTTAATTATGTACGGTAATAATGTTTGTGTGTGTGTGTGTGTGTGTGAAATTGAAAATGCAACGTTACTATATTAGTTACAATAATAACTGATGTAGGGGACACTTCTTGTGCCTCCCCCATTCCCTCTTCATCCCCTTCCTCTGCTTCTTCCTCATCCCCCTCCTCCATCTCTGCCTCCCCCACCGTTCCTCTGCGCCCCCCTGCAGTTGACTCGTGAGAATTCACAATGAATTCCAATAACGCTGAAAAACTGAAACATGCTTAGCTTTAGTTCGTCTTAAGAAATGGTCACGATTTCACAACGTGGTCACTTCCAATTAGAGTGCAAAGCACAAACCCGACCTTTTCAGTTGTCCCACATGACGTCTACACACAAGCCTGCTGGGACTTCAGGGATGAACTAAAAAAAAAAAAAAAAGTTAAATAAAACCTTGAGTTCAAAATTAAGGTATTTGTGTAAAATAGCACCAGTGCGTGTTAAGTACGGAAATACCCTCTCCCACAAAAATGGTTCATTGCCCACGTAAGTAATCTACTGGCTAGAGTTTTCCACTTAGTAATAACGTAGTACGATATAAAATTTAATATAGTCACGCTGCTATTGATGCACTGTTGATACTTGACGGCAATTCCGTACTTGAATGGCTTTTAACGTGCTTGCAGTGGCTTAGATGAATATGTATACACATTCATCTAAGCCACTGCAAGCACGTTAAAAGCCATTCAAGTACGGATGTCTAGTTTTTATCGGGAAACACTGAATAGATTTTCTTGTAGATATGTGAAACAATAATAGTAATAATGTGAACAAACTGGCAAATTTCGAATGTACTAAACTTTCTTATAACACTTCTTTTCCAAATTATCAATGCGTGGCTGACCTAAATTATTGAAAAGGAACCCTCTGGAATTTGTTTCAAGAATAAGTTTGCTAGATGGTTCTTAGGTGACTGTTCTATTACGGTTTGCAGCAAATTCCTGGACGATCCCTATTATTAACCACTACTGAGGATCATGATATATATATATATATATATATATATATATATATATATATATATATATATATATATATATATATATATATATATATATATATATGTGTGTGTGTGTGTGTGTGTGCGTGTGAGTGTGTGTGTGTGTGTGTGTCTCTGTGTGTGGAGTGACGCGTATGGATCGAGTGAGACATGATGAAGTACGAAGGAGAACTGGAGTTATAAGGGAGATGGCCGATCGAGGTGATCTGAGACTGTTGCGATGGTTTGGGCATATGGAGAAAATGGATGAAGAGTGATTAGTGAAAAAGATAACTGGATTGGATGCGAGAGGTGTAAGGCGGAGAGGAAGACCACGAATAGGATGGATGGACAGTGTGAAGAGAGCGTTAGATGCAAGAGGGATGTCTGCAGAGCAAGGAGAGTGGTTGTGCATGATAGGAATGACTGGAGAGAAATGTGAATGAACAAATGGTGATCAGGCCCTGAGGCGATATTCTCCCGCATTAGGTCTGATCGGCTGATCAGGTCCGGTGAGAATAAGGGGATGGGTCCTTAATGATGTGGAAGGGGTAAACCAGCTCTGCTGTCGGGCCCTGCTGCGGATTTCGCTGATTGCATTGCGCAATTGACCCTAGTGCGGTGTGGTGCAGTGAGGATCTGTCCCTTCTCCCCTTGGGGCTTTGATGTGAATAGGTGTGTGTGTGTGGATGAGCAAACTGGGAGTGTGTCGTCCTGTCTCGGCTACCTCCCTTTCTTTGGGGGAAGCAGCCATATATATATATATATATATATATATATATATATATATATATATATATATATATATATATATATATATATATATATATATATATATATATATATATATATATATATATATATATATTTATATATATATATATATATATATATATATATATATATATATATATATATATATATATATATATATATATATGTATGTATGTATATATATGTATGTATGCCTTCATGGATTTGGAGAAAGCATATGACAGGGTGGATAGACAAGGATTGTGGAAAGTATCAAGAATATATGGAGTAGATGGGAAGTTGTTGAATGCTGTGAAGAGTATGTATGATGGTGCTAAGGCTGCAGTGGGTGTGGATGGTGAACTGAGTGAATTTTTCTCTTTGAAGGTGGGGTTGAAACAGGGATGTGTCATGTCTCCATGGTTCAATCTGTACATGGATGGGGTATAAAAGAGGTACAAGGTGCTGTAGTGGATGTTGGAGTGGCCCTGGTGAGAGAGGGTAGTGTTTGTAAACTCCCTGTACTGTTGTTTGCAGATGATACTGTGTTGTTAAGTGAAGACGAAGGGGAGCTGCAAGGCTTGGTGGATGAGTTTGGGAGAGTGTGTAAGAAACGGAATCTAAAAGTGAAAGTAGGGAAGGGTAAAGTGATGGTCTTTGAGAGAGGGGAAGTCAGTGAATGTACAGTGAGGTTGGATGGTGATGAAATGGAAAATGTGAGTACGTTTAAGTACTTGGGGAGTGTGATGAGTAAGGATGGAAGTTTGGAGGATGAAGTGCTTGAGAGGGTACAACAAGAAAGAAAGGTTGTTGGTTCCTTCAAAGCAGTGATAAGAAACAGGGATGTGAGCATGGAAGTGAAAAAGTTACTACATGACAGTATTGTGATACTAACTCTGACGTATGGAAGTGACGCTTGGATGGTTTTGAAAGGACACAAGTCAAGAATGATATAAGTGGAAATGAGTTTTTTAAGAGGAGTCTGTGGAGTCACATGGATAGACAGGCTGACAAATGAGGATATAAAGGAGCATTGTGGTGTGGATGTGGATGTGATAGGAAGCGTTAGGAGGAACACACTCAGATAGTTTGGCCGTGTGGAGAGAATGGAGGGTGAGATACTGACGAGGAGAGTGTATGTGAGTGAGGTGGAGGGAGGGAGAGGGAGGGGGAGGCCGAGGATGAGATGGAGGGATGGAGTGGAAAGGTATATGAGAGAGGGGGATGTGAGTTGGGAGCTGGGCAGTGAAATGGCGGGGGACAGGGCGACGTGGAGGCGATTTGTTTGTGACCACCCCGTACGGGATTAAGGCGTCTGGCAATATATATATATATATATATATATATATATATATATATATATATATATATATATATATATATATATATATATATATATATATATATATATATATATATAGGTGGAGGTCTGAGTCTGGTGAATGTTGATGGTGGAGAGTGGAATCTGAAGCAGCTGCTGTTTGCAGATGATACTGCACTGGTGGCTGATTCAGAGGAGAGATTGAGACAGTTGGCAGAGGAGTTTGGAAGGGTATGTGAAAGGAGGAAATTGAAAGTAAATGAGAATAAGAATAAAGTGATGAAGTGTACAAGGTTGGTAGATGGTAGGGGGATGAATATAGTTTTGAATGGCGAGTTGCTTGAGGAGGTAGATTGTTTTAAATATCTAGGGTCACATGTTGCTGTGGATGGAAGAATAGATGCAGAAGTGAAGTTTAGAATAAATAGTTTTGAATGGTGAGTTGCTTGAGGAGGTAGAGTGTTTTAAATATCTAGAGTCACATGTTGGTGTGGATGGAAGAATAGATGCAGAAGTGAAGTTTAGAATAAATGAAGTAGGAAAAGGTGCTGGGAGGAATGAAAAAAGTGTTTAGATGTCGTTCGCTTAGTATGGATGTAAAGAGAAGGCTGTATGAGGGTGTTGTGGTACCGACTGCGTTATATGGGGCTGAAACATGGAAATGGGTGTAGCAGAGAGGAAAAGTTTGAATGTAATGGAGATGAGGTGTCTGAGGAGTATGTGTGGAGTGACGCATATGGATCGGGTGCGAAATGATGAAGTGCGAAAGAGAACTGGAGTTGTTCGGGAGATGGCTGATAGAGCTGAGCAGAGGGTGTTGGGATGGTTTGGGCATATGGAGAGAATGGATAATGAGCGATTGGTGAAAAAGATAACTAGATCTGATGTGAGAGGTGTAAGGCTGAGAGGAAGACCACGAATAGGATGAATGGACAGTGTGAAGAGAGCGCTGGATGCGAGAGGGACGTCTGTTGAGCAAGGAAGAGTGGCTGTGCGTGACAGAAATACATGGAGAGAAATTGTGAATGAATATGTGATGACGCAGCCCTGAGGGGATATTCTCCCGCATTTGGTCTGATCAGCTAGTCAGGTCAGGTGCGGGTAAGGGGATGGGTCTTTTTTTTTTTTTTTTTTTTTAAATAACAGAATAGAGGAAGGAAAAACAAATGGAGAAAAAAAATAATCCATACACCAGATTACTGGTGTCCTCTGTTCATAAAATATCTGTAACAGTTAGACTTGAACAGTTGTAGGTTGAAATTTGGAGGAAAACAACTCTGGGGAAGCGAGTTCCAGAGAGATGCAGTTCGGGGAATGAAAGAATTCTGATAGGCAGAAGTTCTGCAATATGGTTGAGTGACATTCCAGTCATGAGCGCTACCAGTTGCCCGTGTAGCACGAGGGAAGGCATGGAGAGGTGGCACCATGGACGCAACTTCGTCTGAGCATTTGCCAAAAAAATATCTGTAAAATAATGCAAGGGAGGCAACATTCCTTCTTACTTGCAGGGGAGGTAGTTTATATGTAATGGCAGGGTTGTTAATGATTCTAACAGCTTTATTCTGAATTTTGTCTAGTTGTCTTAATGCAACCTCTCCACAACCATTCCACAAGGGTGAGCAATATTCAAGCTGAGAGCGCACATGACTCTTATAAATTATAGCTAACTGCTCATCGGCGAAGAAGTTACGGACTCTGTACAATAATCCAAGTTTCTTTGAGGCAGTTTTAGCAAGTGATCTGACATGAGAGGTCCAGCTGAGGGCACTGTTAAGTGAGACACCAAGAATTTCAATACTTTTGGAGTTGGGAATATTAGTAGCACTGAAGGTAATGTACGAGTCTGGCAATATCTGTCTATTAGTAAACTGTATATATTTAGTTTTACTAGCATTAAAAGAGACAAGGTTGTTTTGTCCCCATTCACTGATTGTAGATAGATCTTGATTTATGGAGATGGCTGTATTGAGTTGAGAGGTAGAGATATTAGACTTTGTAAATGGATGTCTGAGTGTGAATGAACTATGTAGTGTTGAGTCATCTGCATATGAGTGAATGGGATTGTGAGTGACAGATAAGAGATCATTAATATGAATCAGAAATAGGGTTGGCGCCAGAACTGATCCCTGCGGCACGCCGGCGTTAATTGAGTGGAAATTCGAATATACATCATCTACTTTTACTCTTATTTTCCTGTCACTAAGATAAGAAGAAATCAAAGGAACAAAAGACGTTAGTCCATAGCAAGGGAGTTTGGACAGCAGGGAACGGTGCCATACTCTGTCGAAAGCTTTAGAGATATCAAGAGCTACTGCATGAGTTTCTCCAAAAAGATCAATTGATTGATGGATGGTATGAGTTAAGAGATTGAGTATGTCAATGGTGGATCTTTCGTGGCGAAAACCGTATTGTCTATCATTAATTAAGTTGTTGGATTCAAGATGTTTAACAATATGCTTATTGATTAAAGTTTCAAATACCTTACCAAGAGAAGATGTGATAGCTATTGGTCTGTAATTGGAGGGGTCAGACGAACTTCCTTTCTTCGGAACTGGGTGGATATTGGCTTCTTTCCATGAATTTGGGAATAAAGAAGTACGTATGCATAGTCTGAATAATTTAGCTAGGACAGAGGCAAGTTCAGGGGAACACTTTTTCAAAACAATTGGCGGAATTCCATCTGGACCTGGAGCTTTGTTGGTAGGTAAATTGTCTAGGATGGATTTTACAAATCTTGTCTGTATTTTAAGTGGGGCAGTTTCAGGAGAATCAAGTTCCAGTACTGAGACATTCTGGCTGGTATCATCTATGGTAGAGTTTCTTTCAAAGGTACTAGCAAAGATATCTGCTTTCCCACGTGGGTCTGTTATGATGTGGCAGGGATAAACCAGTTCTGCTGTCGGGCCCTGCTGCAGATGTCACTGATTGCATTGCGCAGTTGACCCTTGTGCGGTGTGGTGCGGTGAGGATCTGTCCGTTCTCTCCTTTGGGGCTAAGATGCGAATGAATGTGTTTGAATGGATGAGTAAATGGGAAGTGTGTCGTCCTGTCTCGGCTACCTCCCTTTCCTTGGGGGTAGCAGCCTAGATATATATATATATATATATATATATATATATATATGTATATATACACATATATATATATATATATATATATATATATATATATATGGTTGCAGAAAAAATGGAAACAAACTATTTCATTCTTTATGTTTTCCATATGGGGTTGATGAGTTTGGCCATCTTTCGTCATACAGCTCGGTCCTGCTCTGTTCTAGGTTCGGCCAGATACCATTCCTGACACCTACCTTCCCTATTTATTCGGGCTTAGGACAAGCACCGACTTGGGCTGTCTCCCCCTCCCCCAGTGACTGAAGGGAATGCCGTTTAGTCTCACTCCTGCTATCAGGCCCTTTTAGTATGACCCCACTTAGTCGAAGGAGTACTTTAGCCCACTCACGACTGTAAGGTTGCGCTCCACAAACAGGATCGTCTTCACCTCCTAACGACCCCCATCACTTTTTCTGGCAGTGGCTGGGACTTGGGCTTAAGAGGGTCTTGGTCTCAGGATAGGTGGGGGATGAGGTGAACTGCCCGACTTCCTCCGTGGCCTCCTCGTTCCTACTCTCGAAAGGCCATCACCAACTTTTCTGTCTGGGTTTCGGGCTTAAAAGGGCCTCAGGATAGGTTGGGACGAAGGCAAAGAAGTAAGTATCTCCATTTTAGGCAGTTTGGTGTTACCCGAAGAAACTAAACCACTCCAACATGAACACTAAGTCGTGGTTAATTGAAATTCGTTGGGATTTAGCAATGAGGTAGGAATGAGCGTCTTTATTTACTAGTTAACTCGACCCTCTAATCTTACTCTACTGGGCCATTATCTGAGCTCAGACGGGTCAAGGATCGTTGTAAGATAAAAATGTTTTGTAATAAGGTTCAAAATGCAAAGAGCACAAGAACCCCCAAACCGACCGCATGTATTTTTTTTTTTTTTTTTTTGACGTATGGGATAGTAACCCTATTAGTGTGAATTTTATTTTATCATTGCCTTAACAGAACGATTGTATTCAGACTAAGAGAAAATCTTCGTACTAGACGGGTTAGATAAGGCCATCAGTGACCCGTTAAGTAACACCGGTTAGTTATTCAAGTAGCCTTCAATATCACGGGAACAATCAGCCAACTTTTATACACCAATACCTTGCCATAAACTGAATCCCAGACTTCTAGATGACAGTCGAACACCATACCAATCAATCATGGTGTACCACCACAGACGCACGACTGTGCAAAAGAGGGATGCCTTCACCTGGTGGCACCGATGTAGCTGGGCGGCTCCTCTACCCAGTTAAACAAACATCTCAACTCCCTCCTCATCCTTACAAAAGAGGATGATGGACCTTATAGGGAAGACAGCTTCAGCCTGGGGTTGCGACTACTACTGCTATCCTCTACTTCACTGACGGCTTTTTCGTTTTTCTCAGGCTACCAACAAGTGTTTTTATTCAACTTGGGAGCAAACTCTATAGCTTATTCGATTTACTCTGAGAAGAGATGAGCCTTAAGCTTTTGAAAGCTGGCAGCTGATAGGTTGTCAGAGTGCATTCGTTATTAACAACGCGGTGTAAAATATTTTTATTATAAGTGTTACAATAACCGTTTAACGATGAGATTCCTCAAATAAAATATTATATATACTAATTTCCATAGATTATTTAAAGACGTGGCCTTAACAAAGTTTATCAGATGGTCTACACACATTTTAAAATTTTGAATTCCCAGGACAAATCATAACATGTCCAAGTAGTAGTCTGTAGCACCAGTCGAACAGGGCAGTACTGCCAAGGTGGATGGAAAGCTGATGACAGGGAGAGCTGGAGCTCCCGTTTCATCAACCCTCGGGACTAGTTCCTGACTATCCCTCTTTGCTGAACTTTTTCAGTGTTTCAGTAACACAGAGAGTAGGCCAGCATGCTCCCCAGTACATGTTTCTCTAACTGTCAACACCAAACTACATGCATAGTACACACTACACTTCTTTTTCAAAATTAAACAGAGAAAACTGGCATTAGTAAATCAGGCCTCGGAGTCCCCCGGGGGGGGGGGGAGACCATTAATTCCCCCACCATCCGCCCCTCTCTCGGTGACGACTGAGAGATGTCTGGAACGACTGGCTGACTCATTTCTTATTTCTGCAACATTGGCGGCCTTTCCCTTAACTTTCTGTCGAACACCACCTCTCCTCCTCTAAACCTCACCTTCTCTTCTTCACAGACACTCAGCTGTCTGAGGCAACTGGCAGCAAACCCTTTTCCATTTCCTCCTACTTTATACTCATTTCAAAGCCAAAGGTGGCTGTTGTGTATACAGTATGTACACAACGATTTATCTTGCTTTCGTGTTTCTGAACTTGATTCTTCTGAATTCTCTACTTTCTGGCTTCGGCTTGCATGTTATTCTCTGACTAAATATATCTGTGCTGTTTACTTATCTCCTAATTCTACTGACTATGAAAAATTCTTTGACTATCTTACTTCTACGATGGAACACGTTCTATCCATTTCTCCTTTCTCTGAAATCTCCATTCTAGGAGATTTCAATGTTCACCACCACCTTTGGCTCTCCTCTCCTTTCACTGACCCACCTGGTGAACAAGCCTACATTTTTTCTATCCTTAATGACCTAGAGCAGATTGTACAGCACCCTACCCGTATCCCTATCCGCCTTGGAGAGAGCTCCAATATACTTGACCTCTTCCATACAACTAATCCTTCTGCTTATACTGTTAATCTTTCCTCTCTGTTGGGCTCCTCTGATCACAACCTTATTACTTTAACTGTCCTATTGCTCCGGTACAGCCTGTGGACCCTCCAAAGAAACATCGTCTGTGACACTTTAGAGCTGCGGATTGGGAGGCCCTCAGGCAGTACTTCTTTGATTTTCCATGGAATGATTATTGCTTCCATGGCTGGGAACCATCTCAGTGTGCCTTGCTCATTACCGAGGTTATTCTCTCGGGCATAGAAGCATACATTCCCTTATCATATCCTTTGACTAATGCAAGAAATCCTTGGTTTAATCACGCTTGTTCTAATGCTGTCTGCAACAAGGAGAGGGCCTATAAAAGGTACCAGAGCCAACCCACCCCTGAATCACATCTTGTTTCTGTTTCTGCCCAGAATTGTGCTAAGTCTGTTCTTCACTCTGCTAAAAATAATTTCATCCATACTAAATGCCCTCAACTCTCCAATTCGAATTCTTCCCACTCCTCCTGGCACCTTGCCAAAAACCTTTCTAACAACTTTACATCATCATCCTTCCCTCTTCTTTTCTGTTTTGATGGCTCTTTAGCTATTTCTTTTACTGATAAAGCAGATCTCTTTGCTCAGACTTTCTCCTCCTATTCCACCTTAGTCGATTCCAGTGATATTCCTCCATCACTTCCCCCCTCTGACTTTCTCATGGCTGATATTAAAATTTCATCATCTGATGTATTTTCTACCATCACTCTCCTCAATGCTAATAAAGCTTATGGGGCGGATGGGGTCCCTCCTGTTGTCAAGAACTGTGCTTCTGTGTATACACCCTGCTTAGGTAAACTCTTTCACCTTTGTCCATCAACATGTACCTTTCCTTCTTGCTGCAAGTTTGCTCTCATTCAGGCAGTCCCAAAGAAGGGTGACTATTCCCATCCCTTTAACTATCATCCAATTGTTTTAACATCCTGTGTATCAAAAGTTTTCGAGTCTATTGTTAACTGAAAATTTTTAAAACATCTTTCCTATCACAACCTTCTTTCTGATCGTCATGATGGGTTCCGTCAGGGACGCTCCACTGGCGATCTTCTCACCTACTTTTCAGACTCTTGGTCATCCCCCTGTTGGGACTTTGGCGAAAGCTTTGCCATGCACTTGACATCCCAATGGCTTTCGATCGAGTCTGGCATAAATCTTTAATTTCCAAACTGCCCTCTTACGGTTTCTATCCTTCTATCTGTGCCTTCATCGCTAGCTTCCTTTCTGGTCGTGCTATACCCGCTGTTGTGGACGGCCATCTTTCTTCTCCTAGATCTATCAACAGTGGTGTTCCTCAGGGCTCTGTCCTAACACCAACTCTTTTCCTTTTATTCATCAGTGACCTTCTAAGCTGTACATCTAACCCTATCCACTTGTATGCTGATGATTCCACCCTTCACCTTTCCATTCGGTTCCTGCAACGTCCATCTCAGCAGTTACTTCAACAAGGGATGAGGCTATGGCACACCTAATGTCTGACTTGGCTCGTATCTCTGACTGGGGTAAAAATAATCTTGTTTTTAATGCATCAAAGACTCAGTTCTTACACCTATCAACCCAACACAATCTTCCACAGGAGTACCCACTAATGTTTAATAATATCCGGCTCAATCCTGCATCATCTTTGAACATGCTTGGGGTTTCATTCACTCGGGACTTATCTTGGAAAGATCATATTGCATCTCTTGTAAAATCTGCCTCCAAGAGATTAAGTGTGCTAAGCCGACTCCGTTCCTTCTTTACCCCCGCACAGTTGTTGACTCTATACACAGGTTTTATCCGCCCCTGTTTAGAGTAAAACTCTCATGGGTGGGGAAGCTCCCCACATACAGCTCTTTTCAATAGGGCGGAGTCAAAGGCTTTTCGTCTCATCAACATTCCTCCACTTACTGGCTTCCTTCAACCTCTGTTTCTTCGCAGCAATGTTGCATCTTTATCTCTTTTCTATCGCTACTTCAATGGTCACTGCTCCTCTGAACTGTCTGCTTGCATCCCTCCACCTCTACGACGGGTACGTAGCACCCGTCTAGCAACAAACTCTCATCCCTTTTCTGTCCAGCTCTAATGCAAGAGTTAACCGTTACTCCCAGTCCTTTATTTATGCAACAGGTCATCTCTGGAACTGTCTCCCTCTGTCCGCATTTTCTACTTCCTATGATCTCCAGTCTTTCAAACGCAGTGTCCAGACATCTCGAAATGAACGGATCTTGAATTTGGCTCTCTTTTGTATTGTTTTTTCTTGGAAGGAACGGTTTGCGGGCTGCTGGCCTTTGGTTCCTTCTTTCTTGCATAAAAGAAAGTATAGGTTTATGCTTAACTTTATTTTTCCCCCATGTTGAGGCAGATTAAGGTAAATTTTCATTTCTGCGATAGTTCATAAAATTTAACCTGGCAAATATCATGGGGGAGGGGGGGGGGGCGGTAGGCCGCTCGCGGGATGTTCCACTTGACTAAGCAAATATTCGAATTTACCTGAAAGCGTTTTGCTGGCTCATCAGAGTGCATTATACTTTCTACTTCCACATCATCAGTAAGTTTTTAATATTCTTAGGTTCGAGTATCTGGTTACAGCTTAAAGAGCTGTGACGAGGTATTGGCTGAGGGATATTTAAGTGTCTACCAGTCATTTTTACTGGAATTCTACTGTTTTGCTAAATTCGATTTTATGAAATGTCGCAGTAATGACAATTTACCTTAATTTGCCTGAATATTAGAGGGGGGGGGGGAACAAGGCTCTCGTGAAACTGTACTTGGACATGTTTTGATTTGTCACGAGATTCTAAAATTTCAAACGTGTCTTGACCATTTGATAAACTTTGTATGGGCGCGTTTAAAATTAATCTATGAAAAGAACTATATATTATTATATTTGGTCAATCTTATAGTCAAACAGTTACTGTAACCCATGTACTAATATAGTTTAAAATGCATCGTTAATAATGAATCCACTCTGACAACCGGTCAGATGCCAGCTTTCAAAAGCTTAAGGCTCATGTCTTCTTGGAGTATTATATAGTAGCAAAGGTGTTAATAGCGGATATCTGCCTCCTATCCACTTCGACAACTCTCCCTTAAAATTAGCAGGGTTGTCTGGAAGGGGTAGAAAAAAAATTAATATATTTGTCATCCCATTTAAGGGAATGAGGTTAGAATGCGTCGTACTTGCACGCACACACACACATGTATCACATCCCTGTCAAAGGCAACACTAAAAATGCGATGAACAAAAAGTTTGAGTAATTGCAATCAGCAACCTCAGGCATCTGTGAATCACACCCTGCAAAATAAAATCACCAATCGCTACGTGGAATAGAGTACTAAAGTTGAACCGACTATAAAAGAGGCAATGAAACCGATATTAACATTTTCGGGCTCCTTTACTTACTGTCAGCCAAATAAAACCATCTGTCGTTGGCAGGAAAATACTGCTAGATCTGCCCTGACAATGAGTGAAAAAATGATGCCAGTATTATATTCAGGCTGCTATGTCAATCTCCCAGCTGAATAAAATCGAATAAGTTAGCGAGAATACAGAGCTAAAGTTGCACTCACCATGAAAAGTTAACGGTACTATAGTCTATTTCATTGACCTGTGCACCTGAGATGTATGGGGCAGGTAGGGTGTGTTTGATTCGCGGCTGCTGATTAGCCGCCGATGATGTCATTGAAGTAAATGCAGGCATGTACTGTACTACAACATGCGGACGTAAGTGTGCACCATGGGTGGATATTATAGTGCAACATGCGGACGTAAGTGTGCACCATGGGTGGATATTATAGTGCAACATGCGGACGTAAGTGTGCACCATGGGTGGATATTATAGTGCAACATGCGGACGTAAGTGTGCACCATGGGTGGATATTATAGTGCAACATGCGGACGTAAGTGTGCACCATGGGTGGATATTATAGTGCAACATGCGGACGTAAGTGTGCACCATGGGTGGATATTATAGTGCAACATGCGGACGTGGGTATACACCGTGGGTGGATAATTTATTTCAAATGTCACTCATCGTTTCATAAAACTTTATAATCAACTTTAATTTTCTTTGATAACAGTAAACTATTTAAGATAATTTTCACCTCTTTAGCTTGGGAAATTGTTCCATATTTAAACAGGCTGCTTATATTTATTGCAGGGAATATATATATATATATATATATATATATATATATATATATATATATATATATATATATATATATATATATATATATGTGTGTGTGTGTGTGTGTGTGTGTGTGTGTGTGTGTGTGTTTTAAAATAAGAAGAGCTGTAGATTTACATCATCGGCAACCATTCGGCAGCCGCGAATCAAACGCACCCTACTCGCTCCATACCTCTCAGCTGCACAGGTCAATCAGTTATGGTATAATACTAACATTCAGGCTCCCTTGAACCACTCTCAAGTAAAGAAAAAAATCTGGAGTTAGCAGGAATAAAACAGTACAATTATCCCCGCCAAAAGAGAGATAACAAGTGCATCTGTCGGACCTGCATGCAGCCTGTGTTATATCCCAATGTAAATCAACACTAAAAATGCATTGAATAAAAGTTTCCTTCAATCTGCGCTTAATTGCGGTTGCGATCAGTATACAACATGTCACAGCCAAAAATATTACCATCACGTAACATGACAATTGTTAGCATATATTTGATGGTCCGATTAATGAACAAGGCTGGTTGTGTGTTTGTGTGTGTATGTGTGTGTGTGTGTGTGTGTGTGTGTGTGTGTGTGTGTGTGTGTGTGTGTGTGTGTGTGTGTGTGTGTGTGTGTGTGTGAATTTGCGTGTAAATGTGTGTCGATTTGTGTGAGTTGATGCCTTGATTAATGAACATGGTGTGTGTGTGTGTGTGTGTGTGTGTGTGTGTGTGTGTGTGTGTGTGTGTGTGTGTTTGTGTGTTGATTTTAGTAATGGACAAGGTGTGTGTGTGTGTGTGTGTGTGTGTGTGTGTGTGTTGATTTTATTAATGGACAAGGTTTGTGTGTGTGTGTGTGTGTGTGTGTGTGAATTTGTGTGTAAATGTGTGCGTCTATTTATGTGAGTTAGAGCCTTAATTAATGAAGTAGTTTGTGTATGTATGTGTGTGTGTTTTTGTGTGTGTGTGTGTGTGTGTGTGTGTGTGTGTGTGTGTGTGTGTGTGTGTGTGTGTGTGTGTGAATTTGTGTGTAAATGTGTGCGTCTATTTATGTGAGTTGAAGCCTTAATTAATGAACCAGGTGTGTGTGTGTGTGTGTGTGTGTGTGTGTGTGTGTGTGTGTGTGTGTGTGTGTGTGTGTGTGTGTGTGTGTGTGTGTGTGTGTGTGTGTGTGTGTGTGTGTGTGTGTGTGTGTTTTCTACTTTGATTAATGAAAACGTTTGTGTATGTATGTATGCATGTGTGTGTGTGTGTGTGTGTGTGTGTGTGTGTGTGTGTGTGTGTAATGTGTGTGTCTATTTGTGTGAGTTGAAACCTTATTTAATGAACCGTGTGTGTGTGTGTGTGTGTGTGTGTGTGTGTGTGTGTGTGTGTGTGTGTGTGTGTGTGTGTGTGTGATGGGGTTTGCTATGGTAACCTCTTCCAGTTCGTACAATTAATCTTTAGTTTAATATAATTGAATGTAATTAACATTTTTTAATATAACAGAACAGAGGAACGAAAAACAAAAGAATAATAAAAAGGAATCCATACACCAGATTACAGGTGTCCTCCATTCATAAATAATCTATAAGAGTTGGACTTGAACAGTTGTAGGCTGAAGTTTGGAGGGAAACCACTCTGGAAGAGCGACTTCAAATGAGACGTAGTTCAGGGAATAATAGAATTCTGATAGGCAGAGGTCCTTCAATATAGCAGTGTGACAGTCCAATCCTGAGCGCTACCGGATGCCCGAGTAACGCAGGGAAAGGCGTGGAGAGGTGGCACAATGAATGCAACTTCTTCTGAGCATTTGCCATAAAAATATCTGCAAAATAATGAAAGGGAGGCAACATTCCTTCTTGTCTGTAGGGGAGGTTGTTCATTTGCAATAGTAGGGTTGTTAACATTTCTAATGGTTTGTTCTGAACTTTGTCCAGTTGTTTTAGTGCAACCTCTCCACATGCATTCCACTAGAGTGGGTAATGCTCCAGCTGAGAGAGCACTTGACACTTGTAAATAATAACATGACTTCTCAAAGCTCAGATGGAAAAAAAAAAACATTCTATGACGACATCTCCCAAGTTATGGAAGAAAAGACTACATATAATGTACTCACGGGAGACTTCAATGCAAAAATTGGCAAATCGAGAAATGGAGAATCACGTATGAGAAAATTCAGATTGGGAAAAAGGAATGGCAGAGGTGAAATGGTGGTAAATTTTGATATCATGTATAACATGAGAACAAAGAACACATTCTTTTATTAAAGAACAAGGAGAAAAGGGACTTGGAGAAGTCCGAATGCAGAAATGAAGAATGAAATCGACTTCATTATAGCAGATAAGAGTAATGCAGTCATAAATATCACGGTTCTCAGCTATGTAAATATTGAAAGTGACCATAGAATGGTGGGTTGCACAGCCAAGTTCAACTGAAGAAGCGTAAGAAAGAAGCTGATGAAAAAATAAAAAGTTATGCCCAACAAAAGTAAGCGAGAAAAGCAGCCTTTCAGTTGGAAATATTGAACAGATTTCAAGCTCTAAATTTTGCTGAGTGTGACATTTATAAGATGAATGATAAATTAACAAAAGTGCTAAGAAAACCACCTGAGGTAGTATGGAAAGCTAATACAACCAAAGCGAACAAATATTCAAAAAGTACCGTAGAGCTCATGAATGAAGAAAGGAGATGAAAGTAAAAATAAATAAAGATGAAACAATAGTCTCCACCTACTACACTGGTAGAGACTACTGTTTTCACCGGTATTATTAGTCTCTGCCTACTACTTAGGTGGAGACAACTGTTTTCGCTGATATTATTAGTCTCTACCTACAACGTAGGTGGGGACTATTGTTTTCGCTGGTATTATTATTCTCATCTCAGAGTCTCGCAACGATTCCAGGAGAACCGGAGACTGTGCCAGGAATCTGAATGGCCCTGGTTATGTGTCCTGATGTGGGCCTTTGCTGATAGAAAAAAATCCAAATCTCCCCAGTGGAGTCAAAATCATTGTAAGAAACAGCAACAGACACATGCGTTCTTTGACACCTTTGTCAGATCCCCTGTTCATGTTACACAAGAGCGAAGTTTCCTTACTGTGGCTACACAGTAAGAATACGTAACTATACTCGGTTTCACGGAGTCTGACGCACTGATTTTGCCAGCCAAGGACTGGTAGATTTGGTAACACTGCGCGATGACTCGGGCGGTGATTGGTCGATTTCCGTTGTGTTTGAACGTGCTCCAAAATGACTTTGTATTCCAACCAAGGCCCTCAATGATTTGTAAAATACCAGAAAATACAGATACAAATTAAAGCAATGATGTCTTTAATGGTAAATATGTGACTTTCAAATTACTTGAGATAAACCTGAACGACAATGATAACAAAACTAAATAAAGTCGCGACTGGACGCATACGGACAATAGTCAGCGACTGATTTATTTGTTTAAAATCATTTCATTATGTTTGATTTCGTTCATACTGCATGCGGTTTTATTATAGCAGCATAGTTCAACTATTATTTTCTCATGGGGTTTGCTTTTATCTTACTTTCCTTTCTTCCACCATTAACAAAAATTCGGTTCATTCCACAGTGATGTAATCCATTACTTTCCCGGCTCTCTGTCGAGGGAGCAGTGATACTTGCTTGAGGAGAGGGTGCATAGTGACCAGGGATAGGGTGTCCGTCTGTTTTTCTGTATGTCTGTCTCTTATGATACGAAAATGTTAGGAAAAATCAAACACCAAACTTATTCATATAAGAAATAATTTTACTGAATCTGTCTGGGAATACAAACAAATGCAGATTTTTAAAGCTACTGTTCCCTATGAAGGTAACAAAAATGTGTATGTACGCTATAAATATTGAGAATAGCATGTATTGACCCCAGTGAGCTGTGTGTGTGTGTGTGTGTGTGTGTGTGTGTGTGTGTGTGTGTGTGTGCTTACACAAATTATAACTATTAGAAGCTAAGCGTATGTAGGGTCAGGTTGTATGTTAGTAGATGAGGTAATGAAGGGCATGGTGCAGACTGTAGACTGTGACACTGTGTAGTAGTGGTGGGAAAAACATTCGTGCCTTCACAGGACCTCGGAACCACCTTGCTATGAACGTCTGAATTCCCGCCACGGTCGCTAACTGTGTTCGTATGCATCCAGTCACAACTTTACTTAGTTTTGATATCATTGTCGTTCAGATTTATCTCTAAAAGTCACATATTTATCATTAAAGATATCATTGCTTTAATTTGTATCTGTATTTTCCGGTATTTTACATATCAATGATGGCCTTGGTTGGAATACAAAGTCAATTTGGAGCACGGCAGACACAACGGAAATCGACCAATCACCGCCCGAGTGCATCGCGCAGTGTTACCAAATCCACATGTCCTCGGCTGGCAAAATCAGTGCGTCAGACTCCGTGGAACCGAGTATAGTTATTATTATTCAGGCTTCAGAGTCTCGCGATGATTCCAGGAGATCCGGAGACTGTGCAAGGAGTCTGAAGGGCCCAGGTTATGTGTCCTGGCATGGACCATTGCTTATAGAAAAAAAAATCCAAATCTCCCCAATGAGGTCAAGGTCACTATGAGAAACAGTAGGTGGAGGAGACTAGTGGTTGTCTATAGGACAATCGCAGACTTCTGGTTTTGTGTTGGCACTGCAGCAGGGAATTATCAAACAGTAGGAAATAATTATACAAGCTTCGCATTCTATTTGTAAGTCTGGACGTCCCCTCTTTCAAGCCTTCAGTCTGAGGAAGTCTTTCTCTCTCGTTTTTGCCACTTGAAGACTTTATTTAGGTCAGATGAGACCTCTTGTTACGAAGTGGATAACAAAGATTAAAATAATTATACTTCAAATGATCTCTCTTAACCACTTTAAGCTAGGGACCCCCTCCCCCCTTTTTTTTTTCTACTTTCAGATGATTTTAGTGAATTGACGAAATGCCTCTGTCAGTGACGGAGATGATGAAGGCTGTATCTAACCCTTCCAACTCTAAAACCATCTTCTAAGCTGAATGGGGTCTTGTACAGATAGCACGAATTAAATATAAAGTACAACAAAGGATCAAAGGGGTTAAGCTGCGCAAAACTGTTGAGGTAGCAAGAATAAAGCCATGAATACGACATCGTGCTGAAACAAGAACTCTTTAGCAAATATTATCTCTCCCATAAATTTGTTATCACTTTTGCCGGAGTTGGAGGGTTATGTTTAACCGGACAATACTGTGAAGTCTATTTTCAGTTTCTTTTTAAATCACCTGATGATTGCATTCCTCTGAGAAAAATAAATTCGGGTACTGAAAGGATTTGTGAAGGCTTTCTTTTACTTGTACATTGCGTAAAAGTCTCCAAGTGTTTGATGACAGGAGTAATATAAATAGGACATCATCCAACCCACGGGGCTGAATTTATAAATAATCTAAAAAAAAAAAGGGCTTATTTTTGTTTAATCTTGATAAAGATACGTCTTAATAGCTGTATGATAACCGAGGAATATTGATATTTTATTATCAAAAGACAAACATATTTTTAATGAGGTAATACTGGAAGATGGCTTAGTGTCATGTATATCTAGTGTACGAATCATTTAGGCACACTTCTTATTTTCTTTTGCTAAATTCTAAATCTTCTCCTATCATACAACTCATAACTGGTTCACATCATGGTATGTTTTGTACACCTGGGTCAACAGGGATTAGAGGGAACCAAACTTAGTGCACCAGACTGACAGGTCCGAGAAGAGAATCTAAGTTTTTCCAATTACGAATCAGACGTGCTGACCAATACTCAACCAGTTCCAAAGAGATTATGGTACTCTTATGTGTGCATGTGCCTAGTTCCAAATTCAAAAATCACTCTTGAGATTCTGTGTAAGATTTTATATTTTCGTCTTCAGTCATACTACTATCATACACATTACAAAACAGTGGGGCAAATGTCAAAATATGAAAAACATGGCTTCCTGGTAACGATAAATTTCTACGGAAACATGTTTCCCTGAAGATCGGTGATTTGTGTGTGTGTGTGTGTGTGTGTGTGTGTGTGTGTGTGTGTGTGTGTGTGTGTGTGTGTGTGTGTGTGTGTGTCCGACTCTGGACATCAATTTCATACTCCGTTCCCTGAGGCCCAGTAGTCGTCATACCTGTCACACATCTTCACATGTCACTAATTCAGCATTAACACCCACCATCACTACTAACCACATGCCAAGGCTGTCTGACTCAAGGCTGCTGTTTGGCTGGTTCTCCTATGACATGTCGATTACTCTTGTTGAAGATCAGTAAAATCTATCTTACGGAAAATACAAGTCATCAAAATTATTATTTGACTCGCTTTAGTATCGTACATTTGTCCCTTCACACGACAAACCACCTCCTTAACCAGCTAACTAACACCACCACCATACTGAACGTACCCCAGTCGGCAAGCGGCAGGAGGGAACCAGTGGCTCCTCGACACCTCTTCCTTACCACTATATGTAGCTATTTAGCATATTAATATACCCTTGCACGGTACTAATGCAATCTATGTAGGAAAGACTTAAATAGCTTCCAACAGAATTTAATGAGTTGTTTGCAAAATGAATTGCAAATGAAAAAAAATTACAAAGCCTTCAAAGCCAACGAAAATAGTCCTTGGGAAATTTCTTGTCAGATATGGAGACTCCCTATCACCGCTTCCTATCACTCTGTTCATCTGTATGACAGATCATTTAATTTTATCCTATACATTCGAGGAATTATACCAAACGTACGGAAAAGTTATTTGTTCAGAAGATACACGATACTGAGTTTCCCTTCCTGTATGTATTAATTTTTATGTAGCAAGAGTAGCTGCGGTGAACTGCAGGCCAAAGCTGCTCTTCTTCCACAGTCCAACATCCTCCTTTCGATGGTCAGGGAGAGATCTGAGAGACGTTTTTACAATAAGGCAACTCCAAAGTCCGAACATATTGGTTCCACCACATGAAGGCGTCCCTCTCTAGCACCGTCAGGCTGTCTTCGGGGTATGCATCTTTTCCATGTCAGTGTATAATTCTTCCTTCTGCATTATTCGGGGCACTGTGAAATCAATACACTCTGCTATATATTTTTAAGCAGTATATTTGTATTAAATCATCGTCATCATCATCTTAACCTTCCTTCCCACTACAACGTGGGGTTCAAGAAACAGGAATAGGAAAGTACAGCCGTAGGAAAACTATCAGAACAGTGCCTAGTATTTCTACCTTAACACTGTTGACAATCAACGTCATCAGTGACATGAGTCAGTCACTCAAGGCCCCAGAGTTCAGGGTCCACCTGACAGATTTACCCATCTCCACATATTTGGGAATATTTGCCTTTATACGTGCGCTTCACATACACCTGTCAGATGGTCAGTGCATCGACTATCAGGTTACTCAAGGGGTATAAAACCCTTGTTACCTCTTCTTCTGTCCATAATTCGTCCAGCCAGCTCGATCGTATGTCAGTTTCCCTCCCTCATCACCTTCCATACCTCGCATATATACAGGAGGAAATAGAGGTATAATGAACAACTTAAATCACCGAAAAACAGGTCGTAAGAAAACTCTTAAGCTGAGGAGACTACGTACCTTTTGATACGGTGACATCAGCTGCCTTAGGGACAGCGGGACATAGCTTGAAAGACGCTAGGATAATGATGTTACCGAGAGAGTGAGAGCGCTTGGAGAGACCTGGTCGCTACTCGCACACTGAGCTTCTTAATCTTTGATCATGTAGGACTCTCCCTCTGTTGGAACAAATAGTTTTAGGTCAATAGAATATAATGAATATAATGCGTTGTCTGTACAAAAAAAACAAAAAAAAACAAATCTAATCTTTTGTATGTCATTAGGATTCTAGGAACCCGGCCCTAGGCAATTCAATATCAACATCTGAGGCAAAGGTGACTAGCCTCATTCGCCGCAGAGTGGCATTATATGAGTAAAAAACTCCAACTATCCCTTGGTTGAACTGCCTTACCCCACTAAACCACCAGACATCATTTGAATATACAGTATGGTTGCTACCCGCCGTCGTATGTGATTTATGGGTTTACTGGTAATTATTTGGCTTGCCACTCAGTGTAGGGGTACTCAAAGACGGCACTATCGAGTGAGTAGACGGTGTGCGCCACCATCTACCACCAGCAAAATAATAATGAGAAAATTTTCAAGTGAATTAGGGTAATCTGCCAGTCCTATATTATCCCTTACGGAGTGCACGGGCCCTGTACTGGGCTATGGTACTTCATAAATTTTCATCCGTCCCCGCCCAGGAGGGGCTCGGAGACGGGTATTGTTTGCACTCGGTTTGTCTTGTGTCTATCTGTCTGTCTGTCTGTTTGTCACTTAACACTTTGCGCGAAAACTACTGGCGCGATTTTGAAAAACTACAGGGATGATGGGCTATGACCTTCTGATCACCTGATTAAATTTTGGCCCGTTAGGCCAAGGGCCAGGCTGTAGGCAAAAAAAAAAAAAAAAAAAAAAAAAAAAAAAAATCGCCATAACTCCATCAAATTCGTCGTATCGACAATATACCAAAACCCATAGGTGCATGTTTCAAATCTGCATCCTATAACATGCCTCATTACATCAGGGGGGCCACCCCCGTTAGCGGTAGGGAGGTCAATGTCAGGTGAGTCGGGCCTAAAATTTCAAATGGGCTTATAATCGTCAATTTTCACCCAATTTACTCCAAAACTGATATATGACATCTTTGACTAGATATCCCGTTGTGTTTATACATCAGCACTAAAATGTCTGCCAGGGACGGGTTTGCTGTGCCTTGGCACCGCTTCTATTTTTTTTTTTTTTTTTTTTTTGTCGTCTTTTTATTAAGAATATGTTGTTGCATATGGAAATGAAGCTTTGATTTTCCTTGACGAACGCAAGCGAAGAGCGAAAAGAGTGGAAATGGGAGTGTCGAGTTATGTGGAGGAACAGACTGACAAATGAAGCTAAGGAAAGCTATGGTGTTCATGTCGATGTACTGCATTATGTCAGGAGAAGTACCCTGAATTTAACTGGCCATGTGGCGCTAATGAAGAATGAGCAACTGACTGGAGATGAAAGGGAAGGGGGGAACCGAGCATAATGAGGAGGGACGGGTTCAAGAGGTATGTGAATGAGAATGCTGTAGTATAGGAAGAGGACCGTCTGATTGTGGAAGACGGGGTGACGTGGAGGCGATTTGCTCATAGTCACCCCTTCCAGGATTGAAACATCTGGATAAAGATAGATAGATATCTCCTCGACATTCAAAGCATGCGACCTTCACCCCGACTGGTGCCTCACGCCACTAAGCCAGCAGGCCAGACATCAGTGCCGAGTGTACAGGACTGGAATAATGACGCCTAGAGCTCCGCACATCGCCCTGAATACACACTGATGAGGCTAGACGTCAAGTGCTGTATGCAACAAACTACCTCCACTTAAACTCTTTCTCGGCATGAATATGTGTTATGATTATATAAATTTGCTAGATTGTTCAGGGCAGCGTAGGCGTGACGGTCCCCTAGAGGCAAATACTGTCTTGCGTGCTCTCCAAAACATGCATATTATCTCACACCGCTGCTAAGCAATGGAGAGGCAGGAGTTTCAGGCCAGGTTCACAAGTGTCGTCAAATTTTGTGTGAAAGGGTGTTAGAATGTCGCTTGGGTACAAAACAGTATCTTGAAACTGCTATCAAGTATGCTGCAACTAATATACTGCTGCAAAACTTGGTCTATAAAAGTATCTGAATATTGCTAGATACAAAATCTCCGAAAGTAGCTACGAAATATATAATAATTAGGATACCAGTGTATTATGTTTAATATTTACACGTGGTAATATGCTGCAAAAAAAATACAAAGAATTATACTAATTGTATATGATGATCCCCCAAACTTGGTAATAATTAATAATAAGACAGAAGAAACAAGCACGTGGGTAATTATAGATAATATTATCTGTTGATTCACCACACCAGGGTATTAATAAGTGGTAACGGAGGTGAGTCTAGCTCTGAAATCTTACAAGAAAATGTAAACAATACAATATAAAAAAGGTCATTGTCTTGGCATATCATCCAGCATCCAGTGGCTGGTCGAGAGACAGAACAAAAAAGTGTTGGGCATACAATGACATTCTTGATGAAAATTACTCAAGCTGGGATGATTGGATTCCCAGAGTAGAAGCATCAATTTTTTGCGCAATAAATAAGTCTATAGGAGACACACCTCATTTCATTATCCACTTGACAGACAAACGTTTACCATATGAGATCATAGGTGAAAAAATGCCGATATACAATTAAGACGATTACCCCAAACTTCGTTTACATGAATTCCATGAGATACACACAAAAGTGAAGAAACAATTAACGAAGTCAAAGGAAGAAATGACGGAGTTATTTAACAAAAAAGGCAAAAGAATGAAAAATTAACATAGGTGTCTTGGTCTATGGCATCATTCACACTGGAGACAATAAATTGGCACCAAAATTTGAAGGCCCATACAGAGTTATTAAGAAAACAGCCAGTAAAATAGTAATAAGTTGCTGTCAAGTGGTGAAGAAAAACCTATTCATATTGATCATTTAAAAAGGGTCTCAGTGAATTTTGCCAGCAATTATGAAACATCGAATACAAGCAAACAACCTAGCACATACTATCTATCTATCTATCTATCTATAGCCCGACGCCCTAATCCAGCAAAGGGTGGCCACAGACAAAACGCCTCCAAGTCGCTCTGTCACCCACCATTTGATTACCCTCCCCCCAACTCACCCCCCCCTCCCTCCCTCATATACCTCTCAACTCCATCCCTCCACCTCATCCTCGGTCTACCTCTCCCTCTCCCTCCCTCCACCTCACCTACATACACCCTCTTAGTCAGTCTTTCATTCTCCATTCTCTTCACATGTCCAAACCACCTCAGTGTATTTCTCCTAATCTTCTCAACCACATCCACATCCACCCCACAGCGTTCCTTCACTTCTTCATTAGTCAACCTGTCCCTCCACGTCACTCCACATGCTCCTCTCAAGTAACTCATTTCCACTGCTCTCAGTCTTGACTTGTTCCCCTCTTGCAAGGTCCACGCCTCGCTTCCATACGTCAGGGTAGGGATCACAATACTATCATGCAGTGACTTCTTAACTTCCATACTCACCTCCCTCTTTCTCATCACTGCTTTCAGTGTTTTTTTTTTTATGTGAGGAAGAAGGAACCAAAGGCAATGAGCCCGCAATGCTGTTCCCTCCAAGAGAAAAACAAAATACAAGAGAGAGCCAAATTCAAGGTCCATTCATTTCTAGATGCCTGGACACACTGCGTTTGAAAGACTGGAGATCATAGGAAGCAGGAAATACAGACAGAGGGAGACAGTTCCAGAGTTGATCCTGTTGCATGAATGAAGGACTGGGAGTAACGGTTGACTCTTGCATTAGAGAGTTGGACAGAAAAGGGGTGAGAGTTTGCTGTTAGACGGGTGCTACGCGCCCGTCGTAGAAGTGGAGGAATGCATGCAGACAGTTCAGAGGAACAGTGACCATTGAAGTAGCGATAGCAAAGAGATAAAGATGCAACAGTGCGACGAAGAGACAGAGGTTGAAGGGAGTCAGTAAGAGGGGGAGAGTTAATGAGACGAAAAGTCTTTGACTCCACCCTATTGAGAAGAGCTGTATGTGGGGAGCCCCCCCATACATGAGAGTTGTACTCCACACAGGGGCGGATAAAACCCCTGTATAGAGTCAACAACTGTGCAGGGGTAAAGAAGGAACGGAGTCGGCTTAGCACACAACAACCTTCCTTCCCTGCTGTACACTTTCACGCACTTCATCCCCCAAAGTTCCATCCTTACTCATCACACTACCCAAGTACTTGAATGTACTCACATTCTCCATATCCTCACCATCCAACCTCACTGCACACTCTGCACATACAATGACATTAAACAAGAAGAAATTAATACATACACGAATAAATTACGGGCGCAGGAATAAATTACGGTCGCATACCAAACAAAGATAGGTGCGACTGTTAAAGCAAATTCCACAATAGAGCATTTACATGATCCAGGAATCGATTTAAATTACCTCTATAGGTGAAACATCAAGCAATGTAGAGCAGAGTTATTGTTCTCCAAGAGCCAGTATATAATGCTCATCATCACTATCATCTTCCTCGGCATGACTGCATTTGCTACATAATAAAATTATTTTCTTGGTAGGTAACGATGAGGAGACTTATTCCATGGATTCTCCTGCATATAGCAAGATAATGGGCTCGCTTACACCCTCAACATATATTAGGGCATGGGTGCCTTACTGCCCCAGCAGCCTCGACAGCAATTGTACTGGATGTAATGAGCAATGAAATTAGTTTAGATACTATCAGCGACTTACCAATAATGTTGGAGAACATTGCTAGACCACTGGCGACTTTAGGGGCGGGGATCAGTAGCTCTTCATCAAAGGCTCATCATACAAAGGAAATGACTGACTTCATTAAGTTGGTCGAATGGCAACTGGAACAAGCAAAAACCCTTATGCTCACCATGATCCAGGATATCCCATAACGTGGGACAGAGACACTTAGGGACACAAACAACGTCGCACATACACGTGACAGACGCGGTTTGTTCGATCTAGGTGGAGCAATTCTAGGTAATATTTTTGGATTGCCTACAGAAAATGTTCCTGATGAAATAAATAATAAATTTAATAGGATAGCTCAAATCTTGACATACCAACAGAAGCTAGCTGATACACAGAACACTGCAATGATGACGACTGTGAAAAATCTCAGAAAGGCAGAAAAAAACAATTCAAGAAAGTGTGGAGAAAATAAATGCACTGGAAGGGAATATGACACTTGTCCAACACTTCTCAGGGGTCATGAAACATACTGACATAATACTCCAGTTAGACACTACCAGGGCTCGTTATCAAGCTTACATGAAAGGTATTACCAATGCTGGTAATGGAAAGATCACCATTAGCTTTCTGCCAATTCAAGATTTATGTCAAATAATCAGTCAAGGCATACATAAACATGGTTTGAAGCCATTGTTTGAGGAGAAGAATCTCATGATTTATTACCCATACTTAGAAGCAACTCTCACACCGACATCAATTGTAGTCCATGTATCATTCATGTCAGATGATCTGTTCACAGTCTACCTAATATAACCTTTCCCTTCTTAGAAAGATGACACATTGATCACCATCAACACTAACACAGAAGTCATCATGGTCTCTCAAAAACAGGGCCTTGTCACCTTCAGCAGTGAATCAACTATTGAACGTAAATGTCGCATATCATTACATGTTTTTCGTCTTTGTCCCACATATATCTTCACGTTTCATCCAGCTGGAACAGTCCCTTGTCAAACGGCTGTCATAAGAAGTTAAGACATTCATCAGCACTGCAACTTCACATTTGCTCCAGATAAACTCACCCACCATCAACGCATCGGCCATTCAGAGTTCTCCTACTTCTCCCATAACACATCAGTCTTCGTAATTTGTCCAGATTCACCACCATCTCATACTTCAGCATCAGGCCTATACATAGCACCTGACACTTGTGATGTACTTATGCCATCTTTGTCCACCTTGGTTACGAAAAAACTCTACACCATCCTCAGTCACACTCATAAGCACTTCCAACCACTACCTAAGGTGGATTTAAACATAAGTATACATATTAAGCTGACCACCAAAATTTAAAACTATGCAATTGATCAATCAAACAATGAAGCCCTGGGAAGAATATAGTGTTCAATCCATGTTGTGTGTATAGCTCCGTTCCAGTTGTCTTCACAATCTTCTCCATCATAATTGCTTTATTACCATTGGTTATGCACAAAATGCAGGTTAGGATTGCAAATTTAGAATCATTATTCATTGGAGGAAGAGCAGTAAACATTCAAGTGAGCCCCCTGAAAGAGACTTGTACATTTGTATATTATGTAAATTATGTAAATATAGTTTATATATGAAATAAAAGGAAAAGAAAGAAATTATGGAGTGGCATACAATATAGCGCATATATAATTAAACTTATATGCTCTCTACTAGACACTCTAAGCCACTTCGTGGAGATACATTTGGTTGTATCGTCCCACGTCGGTGGGGATAGGGCGGTCCTGCAGTGGACACTCAAACGGCTGATGAGATGACATGAGATGAGACATACATGTATCCATTTTATATAACAGTATTAATATAACTCATATATATATATATATATATATATATATATATATATATATATATATATATATATATATATATATATATATATATATATATATATATCATCATCAGCCGTTGAGGTCCACTGCAGGACCGGCCTATCCCTACCGAAGCAGGGACGATACAAGCCAATGTATCTCTACCCAGTGGCTTAGGCTGTCTGGTAGAGACTGTATGTAGGGTGAGAAGTGCTTGTAAGTGTGGTTGTAGTGGCTTTGGATGTGTGTGTAGTCTGTGAACCAAGTGTAATCGGCCCGCCTTAAGCCGACTGGGTGCAAGCATACTAGTATGCGACACTGGTTCAACCACAGCACCCCTTATGTCCGCCAAAGTAGCAAATGACTCGCTCAACGATTCTCAAAGTTTTTACAAGTCTGGCGGCAGGCGAACCCTCGTCCACCAGCGTGCGAAACGCACACTCTACCACTGTACCACAGAGGCTACATATATCTATCTATCTATCTACCTATCTATCTATCTATCTATCTATATATATATATATATATATATATACTTATATATATACATATATATATGTATATAATTATATATATATATTGCCAGACGCCTCAATTCCGTTAGGGGTGGCCACAAACAAATCGCCTCCACGTCGCCGTCCCCCGCCATTTCACTGTCCTGCTCCCAACTCACACCCCCATCTCTCATATACCTCTCCACCCCATCCCTCCATCTCATCCTTGGCCTCCACCTCCCTCTCCCCCCCTCCACCTCACTCACACTCTCTTCGTCAATCTTTCACCCTCCACCTCGCTCACATACACTCTCTTCGTCAGTCTTTCACCCTCCATTCTCTCCACATGGCCAAACCACCTCAGTGTATTCCTCCTAACGCTTCGTATCACTTCCACATCCACACCACAACGCTCCTTTATATCCTCATTTGTCAATCTGTCTCTCCATGTGACTCCACAGGCTCCTCTTAAATAACTCATTTCCACTGCTCTCACTCTTGACTTGTGTCCTTCCAACAACGTCCAAGCTTCACTTCCATACATTAGAGTTGGTATCACAATACTGTCCTGTAGTAACTTTTTCACTTCCATGCTCACTTCCCTGTTTCTTATCACTGCTTTCAAGGAACCAGCAACCTTTCTTCCCTGCTGTACCCTTTCAAGCACTTCACCATCCAAACCTCCATCCTTACTCATCACACTACCCAAGTACTAAAACGTACATTTTCCAATTCCTCACCATCCAACCTCGCTGTACATTCACTGACTTCACCTCTCTCAAAGACCATCAATTTACTCTTCCCAACATTCACCTTTAGATTCCATTTCTTACACACTCTCCCAAACTCATCCACCAAACCTTGCAGCTCCCCTTCGTCTTCACTCAACAACACAGTATCATCTGCAAACAACTGTACAGGGAGTTTCCAAACACTACCCTCTCTCACTAGGGCCACTCCAACATCCACTACCCTACCTTGTACCTCTTTTATTACCCCATCCATGTACAGATTGAACAACCATGGGAACATGACTCATCCCTGTTTCAACCCAACCTTCAAAGAGAAAAATTCACTCAGTTCACCATCCACATGCACTGCAGCCTTAGCACCATCATACATACTCTTCACAGCATTCAGCAACTTCCCATCTATTCCATATATTTTTAATACTTTCCACAATCCTTGTCTATCCACCCTGTCATATGCTTTCTCCAAATCCATGAAAGCCTCATACAACATCTTTCCCTTCTCCAGAAATTTTTCCACTAAAGATCTAAGAATGACTATCTGATCTACACAACCTCTTCCCTTCCTAAAGGCTCCCTGTTCTTCTCCAATTAATTCTTCTGTTCTTTCTTTAACTCTGTCAATAAGTTTTTTTTTTTTTTTTTTTTTTTTGTGTCCGACTCTGGGCAAAGGCTTCAGGGCCTATATCTCGGGGGCAGTAGCCTATCCCAAGGCCCAGTAGTCCTCCTACATCTCCACATGTCACCACTTCGGCGCTAACACCCACCGTCCATACTGAATACATGCTAGGGCTGTCTCATACAGGACTGGTGTATTGGTATCCTACTATACACTTTTCCTATTCTACTAAGAAGACAAATGCCCCTATGATTAAAACACACTTCTTTTTCCCCTTTTCCTTTGTACAAGGGAATAATTATACCTGACTTCCAATCCTCCGGGACTCTACCTTCCTCCCAGGCCAATCTGCACATCTTCCACATCCATTCTACTACTATCTCTCCCCCATGGTTCAGCATTTCACCACACACTCCATCAATTCCTGGGGCTTTCCCCAATTTAACTTTCTTCATTGCTTTCACAACTTCTATCCTACTGATTTCTTCCTGTCTTCTCACCTCCCTCCTTCTCCCAGCCATTCCCCAGCCACTTATACTCGCATTACTTCCATCCTCTATGTTCAACAATTCCTTAAAGCGTTCTCTCCATCTCCTCACCTTTTCTCCCTTCTCCACTAGTAATCTACCATTTTTATATTTCACTCCCCTGCTAACTTCATTTCCTCCCTGTCTTAATCTCTTCACCTCTTTCCAGAACATTTTTTTACAGTCCCTCCACTTTACACTCAAATTCCTTCCAAATTCCTCATGCACTCTTTTCATACTCTCTCTTACTAATTTTTTCACCTCTCTCTTCCTTTCTACATATAACTCTCTCTTCCGCCTCTCTACTTCTTTCACGCCCCTATTTCTCATCCATTCATTGCATGCTTTCTTATTTTGTGCCACAGCCTGTCTCACCTCTCCAGTCCACCACGCTGTTCCTTGCACACCCCTCCGTCTTCTCTTCATCCCACACACCACATCACATGCTACACATATTTCTTCTGTGAATATCCTGCACACACCTTCCACGTCCCACATCTGCACCAGTTCATATTTGACCAATCGTTCCTCCACTTCTCTCTTATATTCTGGCTTTTTCTCATCCTCTTGTAACCTTTCCACTCTCCTTGCAAATACTCCATCTTCCCGTCGTTCCCTTGTTCTATTTCTCCATCTTCTTTGGATCTTGATTCTGGCCACCACCAAGTAGTGGTCAGACAGTCTACTCCCCCAACCTCTGTAAGCTCTTGCATCCATCACACATATTCGCATCCTTTCATCCACACACACATAATCAATCATTGCCTTCCTTTCATTCAGTTCACCACCCACCCTTCTCATCACTCACCATGTATACCTGTGAAACATTTTATGCCTGAAGAGGGTATTGGCTATCACCAACCCCCTCCCACCACAAATGTCCGCTAATGCACGACCATTCTCATCTCTCTCAGCAGGCACACCACACTCACCAACTATTCCATCCACCTTCACATTCCCTACTTTACCATTCATATCACCGATCAAAAACACTCTCTCATTCCTTCCAAACTTTTCCATGCATACTTCCACATTTGTCCAGAACTCTTCTCTCACTCTGCTTGCACGATCTTGCATTGGCGCATACACACACACAATCGCCCACATTTGTACTCCATCTTTCAATCTTACCCACACAATCCTTGACCCAACTGATCCATACTCTCTTATGTTCTTCCATCTTTTACTCACAACCATACACGCTCCTTCTTTTGCCCTCTCATTCTCACCTACTCCTGCACATATACCACATCCATATTCCGATTCTCTCACACTCTCACCTCTCCATTTAGTTTCAGTTACTCCACATACATCAACTTTCGTACCCTCGAACAAACACCTGGACAATTTCTCTCTCTTTCACCTCATCATTCGCACCCCTTACATTCCACGTCGCGATCCGTACCATGTCCTTTGTCCGGTCCTTGGTCGTCATCTTTTGGTCAGTCCTTGTTCGAGGCTTCTTGTTCGACTTTTTAGTTAGTTGTTATATATATATATATATATATATATATATATATATATATATATATATATATATATATATATATATATATATATAAATATATATATATATATATATATGCATATATGTATATATATATATATATATATATATATATATATATATATATATATATATATATATATATATATATAGAGAGAGAGAGAGAGAGAGAGAGAGAGAGAGAGAGAGAGAGAGAGAGAAAGAGAGAGAGAGAGAGAGAGAGAGAGAGAGAGAGATGTACATATATAAATAGCCAGTAGGCTACAGTCGCGTTCATGAGTTCCGATACACATGTTGGCGTGTTGTCTATTCTAGTGCTAACTGCTTTTAGAATATGGAACTTTTGCATTTACTGTCTGATACACTGAATATAATTTGACCAGGTAGGAAGTGAAATAATTCAACATCCTACCAGCGGAGGACACAACAGTAGACAACATGATTTCACGTGTATCGGGACTCATGAACACGACTGTACATTCCATAAAGCTGTTTCTTAATAAAATTGACTACTGTAGACCTGCCACCGAATTACAGTCGTATTACCATTGCATAAATTTATGCATATGTCTATTATGCATACATAGATAGCCTATGCTACAGGAACTATATATTATGTTTCTACAATACTATCATGTCACTACAATATTATGATAAATACCATGTATGTTTATTCAATATGGTCATATCAGTGCTCCCTGTTACTATGTGCTTTGTAAAATTGTAATATAGACATTATTATGTCATGGGTACGACAGTTTGGCGTGGCCGAGCATTATGTAGACACTGTGTTATGACACAATATGTATTATGTAACTATGTAAGCATATAGCTATATGCTTCAATATTTAAAAGACATATTGTTATGTCTGAATTCTCCAGGAAGAGGTTAGATACATTTCCCAACAGCCAGACACTCAAGTATTCCAAACACAGGATGATCTGACAGCCGTTCATATGCCGGAAGTGTATGAGACCCTACACACACACACACACACACACACACACACACACACACACACACACACACACACACACACACAGAATTGTCTATCAAAAAAACGCTAATAAATAATAAGGATTTACTATTTTACAAGCAGAACTCATTCAATATGTTAAAAATATATCGCTAAATGGATATAAATAATAATGGATGCAGAAAGAAGCACTCAATGAAAAGAAGTTAATAATAAACTCACCCACAAAATCTTTAAAATGAGCTTGATAAAACTGGTAAGAAATACGGAAACATTACAACAGTATCGCTGAAGGTCAGTCAAATTCTGCAGAAAATCTAAGATATATATATTTGGTAAAATTGGTAGAATATCGCCAGAAGTCCATCATGCTCTCTGTATTACCATTCGCTATGTGAAAAGGACTCTATTTATATCCAACTGAGAAATCATTAAACAGATTTTTAAAAATTGTTAAGAAACATGGTAATACATCTACAGTAGATAACAGAAAATTGCTGAGGAACATGGTAACATTTGTAGTATCAAGTTAAAAATTTGTAAAGATCTCTGAAATCATTATTTCTCATTGGAAATTATTGTCATTGAATATGTCTAAAAGTATAGAAAATCGGTAAGAAAGACGGTAAAACTACAAGAATTCTGCAAATGTCTATGAAATGAGATCACTAAATGGAAATGAACAGCTCTAGATGCAACAACAAAACTGGAAACACTGAGCGCAGGTAATCGCCGTGAGAGCAGTCTTGACAAAATTTATGCCGCCGTAAATACTTAAGCAGGTTTGCATATTCATGAATGCTTGTGGTATACGACTTGCAGATAGCGCTAAACAGACCCAAATGATGCTCGTGAATCTTTTTGTATCCAATGTTATACACAAACGTACAGAACAGTGCTTAAACCTTTCAGTCCGTTTACGGAATTATATATGTATATATATATATATATATATATATATATATATATATATATATATATATATATATATATATATATATATATATATATATATATATATATATGTGGTAGGTGGGGGCGCTCACCATCCACTCACTTGATGTTGTGTTGCTCTCGGGTGTCCGCCCTTTCCTCTCCTCCCTCCTTCTTTCCATCCATCCTCTTCTGTCTTTCTTTCCTTCATTCTTTCCTCTTTCTTCTGCCTGCGGGTGACTTTACACTCCCTCTTGTGTCTTTCTTTCCTTCATTCTTTCCTCTTCCTGCTGCCTGTGGGTGACTACACTGAGTGACAAGCCAAATGGTTTCCTGTACACCAGGAAGCCATTTGCTAGGCTGGGTGGTAACCATATAACCTAATTTTGGCTCCTGGTGGTTTTGTGGGTAATAACGGCGCTCCAATCGGATTGAGCCGGTGAAGGTTTATATCCAAGGGATGGTTGGGGTTCATTGCTCAGGTAATGCCACTCAGGGATGAGTGAGGCTGGTCACTCTCATCTTAAATGCCAGGACCAACTTTCCTAGCCCCGGGCTCCTACGCACCTCATGGGGCAACGTAGGAGTAGACGATATATATATATATATATATATATATATATATATATATATATATATATATATATATATATATATATATATATATATATATATATATATATATATATATATATATATATATATATATGATTACAAGCATTCTAGAATAATCTTTTCGTAATGGAAGGGTTTGATAAGTCTTCATTAATCTCTTCAAGGCCGGTGTGTTTGCTTATGCTAAGTAAAGTTGTTAGAAAACATAATGAGTAACTAAAACAAGAACGTACATCATGGAAGGGGCAGAGTTAACACTTTCCAAATATAAGCATGAACTCTTTGGAACCGTTTATATATTCATAGTATGAGCAGTGAGTTCTTTCGTGGTCACTTCCCTAAGCTAGACCCAGATGAATTTAACTGGCTGAGGTTTAATTATATGACCCTGAGAGTATTAAAACTACCACCACTGATCCTACCATGATCGAAGCAGTTAAGACCTATCATGTCTAACACGGACGATTGACATAAACCAGTAACAAGTCATAATGAGTTTAAGAGTATTAAACATACGGAAACATCCGAAATAATGTTTAACAACCGCAGGCGATGCTTCTAAATCATTCTGTAGAGACTGTCATATAAGCCTCTTCGGAACTGGACTAAACAGGCCCCGCTTATGTTTCTCTCTCTCTCTCTCTCTCTCTCTCTCTCTCTCTCTCTCTCTCTCTCTCTCTCTCTCTCTCTCTCTCCTGTTATATAAATAACATACGAGTATAGGCTTTCACGCTTGAAAGAGTATGTGTTCTAGGGAACAAGCTTCCTAATGCTATTACATTACCTAAAAGCCGTGTTGCATTCTACTTGCCTGATATTCATGCAAACATGAATTTTTGAGAAAGTCACCGATTTTGCTCCATATGCTTTCCATTGACGCCCACAGGTCCGTTATATATTTTTAAATTAATATTATTGCCCAATAATTGTGTCCATTCTGGTGCTTTAGGGCTTTTCTCAGCAATACGCTGGCCAATTATGTGAAA
The DNA here is from genome assembly GCF_032717465.1 of Coenobita brevimanus. NCBI lineage: Eukaryota > Metazoa > Arthropoda > Malacostraca > Decapoda > Coenobitidae > Coenobita > Coenobita brevimanus. The sequence goes on along the minus strand of NC_137069.1, from coordinate 47,252,768 downwards.
AGTCATTGAAAAATCAACTATTACTTTTCCACACGCTTTCCATAATGTGTGTAGATCTGATGTAGTTTTAATAGCGTCCGAGATAACTCAGTTATGGCACCCAATTTGACATTTTCTTTTCACAAGCAGTGTAGTGAAGAATTGAAAACCAAAAAACAAAAAGCAATTTAAGTAGCATCTACTGTATTCTTTTTCCCCCACCTTTCCCAACGTGGACGTAGATCTGCTGTAAATTTAAGAGCTTCAGGGGTAACCCTATTTCGCTTCTCAGTTTGGCACTTTTTCCCGTGAAATAGTAACGAATTTTGATAATGCATTTATGTAACACCTATTAATTATTCGGAAACTTCGAAAAGTCCAGGGGTGCGTACCATAAGAAGAGAAACACTGACTTAGGTTGACCTCACAAGAACTGCATCATTTCAGGCTGAAGAGTTACACTGGGCAGAGTGTTAGAGGTACGTGATGAAGGTGCTACTACCTCCACCCAAATGTAACTTATCAGCCAGAAATGAACCCACTTATTGTGTGGCCAGGATAAGGAAGTGTATCTGTTCATTTTGCACGTTCCTGTGCGTAGATCCACAGTTGCTTTAGTAGTTTCCAAGCTAACTCACGTTTGGTTTTGAGCACTACTACACGAGTGCATGTACTACAGTCATTTTGCCTGTTCATTTACTCACTCACATTAATAATAAATATGTGGAATTTCACACGCAGTTTAGTGCTAACAACCGTGCTAAACAACCCTAGATGGTGCTGTAAATAATTTTTTATGGCCTTCCAGACCATGACACTTTTATTCAGCTTAGGAGAAGCTGTTCTACTTTATGAGTTAAATACAGCCTCCATAAATCCCCCTTACTTCCCTCAGTGCTGTGGAGTCCTCCAAGGAAGAATAGAATCTACTGGTAACAGCAAGAACAAAATATGAGTAAAGAAGTCGTCACCAAAGTGTGTGCATTTGCATATACTGTAACTGAAGAAGTAAACCATTCCATTCAGTGGTTTTCGTATGGTTATAGGAGTGAACGCCTTTTGCAGTGTAGGGTGCTAAGAGCATGTGAAAACTATGAAGACATTAAAATAATATACTGGGTAGCTCTAAACTCCAAGAATGCCTGGGAATTATTTGATATATTTGTTACACGCATTCATACGGAGGTATGCTGAACAGTTTCTGGGTATATTCTGATTATTTGGTTATTCTTAAACTTTCGGTATTGTACTGGACACTTCTTAATTTGCGCAGGAAACGTTTGGTATTATAATTATATAATCGCTTATAGGCGCACGATGTCAAGTCAGTTCCTGTTTTGAGTCGAAGGGTAACAGAACGTTGAATTACTCATGCCGTGAGCGAGACGGAGAGAGGAAATTTCCCTCATTTTTATCCTGCTAGGACACCCGTCGAGAGAGAGAGAGAGAGAGAGAGAGAGAGAGAGAGAGAGAGAGAGAGGGGATAGTATACTAGTGTTTTCTACTATGCTAAATTCCACTATAGCATTACAAGATACAATTATAGGAGTATAAGGAGGGAGGAAGGAGATGCTAGAGAGTAATAATACAACAAACTCGTCACTCTTTTTTCATCTGTCATGCGGGTAATTTCAGTGCCCAACCGAGGACGAATCCATCCCCTCCACTAGAAGCAAATACTATATTTAAAACAAAAGGCCAAAAAGTAGTCATACCTCGGGAACTGGTGGCCTGAGTGGACTGGAAATTGTTTTATCCTTCAAGTTAGAGCATTTTAACGGCAGCTTGCATGAACAAAATCTGCGCAACGTTGCGCCGTTTTTGCTGTGTTACAATAACAAACAAACAAACGTACAGAAATCGAATCATTAGAGAGAGAGAGAGAGAGAGAGAGAGAGGGAGGGAGGGAGGGAGAGAGAGTGTCCAGTCTCTTTCTGCCTCATACAAAAGAAAGCGTAGGGGCCCGGGGCTAGGATCTTCAGTCCCGACATTTCAAGCAAAAGTGACCAGCCTCAGTTACCCGTGAGTGACAGTGAGAGAGCAATAAACACTAATTCAATCTCAAATGGTAATTTTTACTGACTCCATCCAGCTAGAACGTCTTAGCTCACTAATCCACCAGGCGTCATTTGGTGAACATGGTTGCAACCTTGCGTAGTAAATGTTTTCCCGGGCTCTAGGAAACCATTTGGTTTGTCACGTAGTAAGAGAGAGAGAGAGAGAGAGAGAGAGAGAGAGAGAAACTCATATTACATGATCCGAAGTGCAGGGATTCAAGGCTTGACTCATGTTGTTAGGCTACACATACGGGGCAGGGGACCAACGAGGCCATCATAAAGTTATCGAGACAGTCCACTGCAGGAGGAACGACTCTGCCATGCAATGCGCAGGCCACTCATTTTTCTACCCCTCTACGATAATCAAGTGGCCTTGAGCCTCTTCTGTCCAGTCACCTGAAATGAACAAGTTTTGTCTCCAACATATTGTCTGATTGCATCCTTGACTCATTCCTTATCTGGATTGACAAGCATGTTACCCTATTGTCTATCTATCATACATTTGCTCAACGAAGGACTTGGGCTGTCCACACGTATTAATGTCTTTTCATTGTGGTCATAACAATCCCTGATTAATCTGATCTCTCCTTCATGATTATTTTTTAATCAGCTAACGTGATCACACTGAGTTTATGCTCCAAACTCTTCACGTTCCGGATTCCTAGGTTAGAAGAAAATAAACAGTTCATTGTATTTCATGTGCTTAATAGGTTTCCAACAGCCCCACAGCCCTCTGTAGTTCTTTGATTGACTTCGTTATAATAATTGGATCTGTATGAACTGCATGCCATACTTTAACATATTCTTCAGATTTGCAGTGTTTCTCTCTCTCTCTCTCTCTCTCTCTCTCTCTCTCTCTCTCTCTCTCTCTCAATCTCTCTCTCTCAACTGAAAGTGGAAGAACATACCTAGAAAAAAAAAAAAAAATACCGTTTTATGTTTATTTTCAGGCCTTATTTTTTCAGCTTTGAAATTTCGCAGTTTGCCCCAAAGAATCACTGAAAAGAAGTAACTAAATTTTTGAAGAGGTCTACTAGAGCGAATGATTCCGACGATACTGTACCGTACCTCCTTGAGTAACATTTTCTTAAACTGGTATTTTATGACAACCCTTTACCAATTGTAGTAAAGCTGTCTCTTTAAATGGATACAAGCAACTTAAGAATTTTGTACAGTCTGCAGAAGAGTCATAAGGAAATTGGGCTTTTCTCCTGGTTTTTGCGTCACGTTATATCATGATAAAAAAAAAAAGTTAAAACATATTTAATGGCATACTTATCAAAAATTAATAATCTCTTGGGCATCCCTTGTTCTTCCGAAACTTTTTGAGACGTTCACGGACAGAATCTGCCAGGTTCTTGAGTTTTTCTGGATCAGAATTGTGCCACACCTCTCTCATCGCCTCCACCAGTAGAGTGTCAGATGAAATGTCGTATTGCCTAAGCTCCTTGATTATGGAACACAGGTTTTCAATGGGGTTGAGATCTGGAGCATTACCAGGCCACTTCTTCAGCACCTCAGCTTGCTTTCAGCCAGCCAGTGATGTCTCTGGCAGTGTGCCGAGGGGCATCATTGTGCAAAAATATGTATGTGGAACCGCTGTTCATCCTCTCATTATTTTGTCTCGGGTGGGCAAAAGCAAGTTATCGTTCCTCTGGCATTTGAATTTGGGCACGTGCCATCATTATTTTTATCGTATCATGGGAAATTCAGTTTCACGTGGTCAATGGTAGTGTGAGGATTGATGCATCTGCGCACAGTTTTCCCACTATTTTGCTGCAAAGTTGCCTGTTCTTATGTGGATTTTTTCCCCAACATGGGTAAGACCCAGCAATCTACTCCAGGTCAGCTGATGAGTATCATCTCCCTCCACTGGGCAAAAAAAAAAAAAAATAGAGGCCCCCCCTGGGGGGGTATTCCACCAGCTGCGTGCTGATACATATCTAGCGTTCCTCGGAATATGTCCTTGACTTTGATCTACTTTCACCAGTTCCGAACGCGTAAGAGATCTTCATCCCTATTACACACCTGTAAAATTTTATATCATGCGGTTCCAAAGTTATCATGGTAACAGACACAGACCTTCATCTACTTTCACCAGTTTCGAGAGACACACTTTATCCTACTTTCACCAATTGCGAATTCGTGATCGATTTTTTCCCTATTACACCCCTGTAAATTTTTTTTTTATGATATCTTGAGCGGTTACGAAGCTATCGTGCTCACACACACACACACACACACACACACACACACACACACACACACACACACACACACACACACACACACACACACACACACACACACACACACACGCATTTAAAACAATACCACCTTTGCTATTGCGGCTGGTAAAAATTAAACTAGCAGAGAGGACAGAGCAGCAGAGATAGACCAAATAATTTAAGGACTGACAGCTGTGATGTTCCTACCCATTCTCGTCACTCAGGTAGACCACGCAAGACTATACAGTGCACCCATATATATATATATATATATATATATATATATATATATATATATATATACTCGTACATCGTCATTTCAAAGCCAACCCACGTATTTCTGCACAATAACTGAAGGATGGGAACCCTCATGTGTCCAGAGGAAAATTTGCATACATAATTCATGAAGACCTTGGAAATCGGAGCTACCGCCCCCTCACTAAATCCCTCTTAACCCATTAACAGTTACGTGATAGGGTTGGTTTTTGCCATGCAGAGGCTGGATGGGATGTTGATAAGTGGCGGCGAGTGCTGCGGTTAGATGAATCAACGTTTTCGTGACTGAGAACCGAGGTGAGAATGTGTGCCACAAGCCTGACAGCGACCTTCTTGGCCCTCACTACACCAGGAAGTGTTAAATACCCAGAGAGTGTCATGGTATGGGGGTGCCTTTGGGTAGCATGGACAAAGGGAACTTGTTGTCTTGCTCTGAATTCAAATGATGAACAGAAACAGCTACCTGAACCTTCTGTGTGACCACCTTCTTGACTGTTTTGAGCAGTGCCACTCAAATATTTTTAAGCACAATGGTTCCCATTGTCTCAGTGCCAGAGACATCACTAGCTGGCTGAAGGATTGCAAACTTGAGATGGAAAAAAAAAAAAAAGTGGCCTGGTAATGCTCCAGATCCGAACCCCATTAACAACCCCTGGGCCATGATCAAGGAGCTCATGCAGTACAACACTTCATCCGTCCCTCTACTGGTGGAGGCCGTGAGGAAAGTGTGGCACAATTTGGATCTAGAAAAACTGAAGAACCTGGCAGATTTGTCCCTGAGCGTCTCAAAAAGGATCTTAAGAACAACAGATGCCCAATAAAATAATAATTTTAGGCAAGTATTACATTCCATATTTTTTTTTTTATTTTTTAATCATGATGCGGAGGGAGACGTCTGAACTCTTGGTCAGCACTGTACACACACACACACACATATATATATATATATATATATATATATATATATATATATATATATATATATATATATATATATATATATATATATATATTGGAGAGACACACCTTACATGCGTGTGTACTAATATATTTGTACGCTCCTGACTGGGAATCGAACCCTGGACCTCTTGTGTGAGGCCGTGATATAATCCTAATGTGTTGTGATTGAAATATATCCTTCCATAATGAATTTACCTGGTTCGTCAAAAAGAATCAGGTTATCACAGATTTTATCACACCGTGGTAGAGTGGTATCAGTGCCTGACTTCTGTCTAAGAGGTCCAGGGTTCGATTCCCAGTCAAGAGAGTACATATATATATATATATATATATATATATATATATATATATATATATATATATATATATATATATATATATATATATATATATACGATATATATATAAGCCGCATTGTTTGTTTGTCCTTCAGTCACGCCTAAACCAAGGGCCAAAGACCCCCAGACCCATATATATTCTGAACTAGGGTGACTCAAGGATGGTTTTAGGAGGTCAAAAATCGTATCTGGGTCATTTGAGGTCATCGTTAGAATGTTCACCTTTTTTTTTTTTTTTTTATAGCCCGGGCAACGCCGGGTACCCCTGCGGCCCAATTTTTGGCATGAAGACTCACGTGACCCCAAGTTCGGACATAGGCTATATGAGGTTGACCTCCGAGGTCACCTGAGGTGATTGGTTGGAGGTCATTTGAGGTCATCGGTAATACATGCTCGAACGACCGGACCCACCAGTCGGTTTTTGGCATGGAGATTCACATGACCTCCATTTCAGACATAAGCTATGTGTGACTGACCTCCGAGGTCATTTGAGGTCGCCAGTTGGAGATCATTTGAGGTCACCAGTAATATTAGACAATCAATCAATCAATCAATCAATCATTTCCTGTGGCACCCCACGGGATGCATAGGGCCTCAATGAACTCTCTCCACCAATATTTGTCTCTTGCCATCTCCAGGTCCCACCAACACTCCTCTCCTGCTTCTGTTTTCATTGTCCTCAACCAGGTTTCCCTCGGCCTACCTCTACCTCTTCTTCCTCTAGCAGTCCACTTTGGCACATCTTGTATTAAACTCCCTTCTTTTCTGTATATGTGCCCCAGCCGCTTCCAGCGAGACAGTCTCACATATTCATTAACTGGTTCCACTCTCGTAATATCCCTTACTCTTGCATTTGTAACTCTGTCTTGCCACTTTACCCCAAGAATCCTTCTCAGTAGTTTATTCTCAAATCCTAATACTTTCTGATCTGTTGTAACTGTACTGTACCATGACTCATGTCCGTAAATTAAAATTGGTCTAACCATGGACTTGTAAATTTTCACTTTAGTATATACCGAAAGCATATTATTATTCCAAACAGATTTCAACATTCCCGCAGCTCGCCAAGCCTGTCTAATCCTCTCCTCAATTTTATTGTTTAATGATCCATTAGATGATACAATCGTTCCCAGATATTTAAAGTTTTCTACATTCTTCACCACATTATTCCCAATTACACAATCGATTCGGTTCTCCACGTTCATATTAATAATTTCAGTCTTTCCACAATTTATTACCAATCCCACTTTTTCTCCTTCCTCCACCAGACAATCAAGCACCCTCTGGATCTCGTAAATACTTCCGCAAATCAGTACAATATCATCAGCATAGTCCAAATCCATCAGCTTCTTATTTTCTTTCCAGTTAATTCCTGCACCTGTTCTCCTTTCAAACTTTTTCATAACATAATCCATAACCAAAACAAACAACAATGGCGAAAGAACTCCTCCTTGAATCACTCCTGACCTAACTTCAAATGGATCACTCAAAGAACCACCCACCATTACCTTACAAAAAGTACCTTCATGCAGGCTTCTAATAATATTTACAAACTTTTCTGGTATACCATAGAATCTCATAATTTTCAACATTGCTCCACGTGAAACACTATCAAACGCCTTTTCAAAATCCACAAAACACATACTAAGTGGCATTTTCATCTCATTAGCTTGTTGCATTAGATGCCTTACAATAAAAATCTGATCATTACAACCTCGACCCTTTCTATATCCCGCTTGTTCTTCTCTTAAAATTTTATCAATTACTGGCTCTATTCTGTTCAACAAGATTTTGGAAAAGACTTTTGCAACTACAGGTGTCAAAGTTATCCCCCTCCAATTGCCACACACACTTAAATCTCCCTTTTTTGGTATTTTTATAATCACTCCATTTCTCCACTCTTCTGGAATTCCACCATTATCCCAAGCCACATTAAAAAGTTTCAAAAGCGCATTCATCAACTCGTCATTTTCCATTAAGCATTTCAGGGAATATTCCATCCTCTCCTGGTGCCTTAAAATTCTTTAACTCCATTATAGATTTTGCTACCTCTTCCAAAGTTATATCCCCTGTTTCTATCTGCAAATCTCTCTCGGCTGGCAAAATGTCCTCTTCAGCTGGGATTGGTCTATTTAGAACAGATTCAAAATGCTCTTTCCACCTTCCTATTATATCCAAATCTTTAGTCATCAAATTACCATTTCTATCTCGTACAAGTATTTCCTTCCTTCTCTTTTCAGTCCCAGTTAACTCCTTTATGGCCTGATACGATGCTCTTGTGTTCTGACCGTCATTTTTACTTAATTTAATTTCTGTGTCTTTCGCCTTTTCATCATATAGTCTCCTCTTATCACGTCTAACGAGTCTTTTTACTTCAGAATGTAAACTCCAGTACTTTGCTCTAAGTACTTCAACTACCTGGCCATCAACATGTTCTTCACTTCTTAACTTAGCCTCTTTCCTTTTCTGAATTGCATTCCATGTTTCATCTGACATCCACTTTTTCCTTCTCGCTTTTCCCTTTTTCTTAATAGTAACCTTAGCACTCTCATGTAAAACCTCTTTTACCTCTCTCCACATTTGATTACTATCATTGTTTTCAGATTCCATCAAAGTCTGCAGGACTAGAAACCTGTTCCTACATTCCCACCGAAACTTTTCCTTCGTGCTCCCATCACTTCTCAGCTCATCCAAATCATAATTATTGCCTCCTGTACAATTACCATTAACGTTTCTTTTAAGTTTTATTTTAATCTTTGACACAACAAGTTGATGATCACTACCTATATCTGCCCCCCTCCTTACGCAAACATCTTGTAAATAACTCCTATGCCTTCGGCTAATTGCAATGTGGTCAATCTTGTTATAATATTTACCACATGGTGAAATCCAAGTAGTCTTATGTATTTTTCTATGCTCAAAGATAGTTCCACCAATTATAAGGTCATTTGCCAAACAAAAGCTTCCAAGTCGCACCCCATTTTCGTTCCTTATACCAACACCCTCCTTACCCATACAATCTTCAAAGCCATCCCTACTGCTGCCAACAATCGCATTAAAATCACCAATGCAAACTAATACATCATGTCTTGCCACTCTATTCACTACATCCTGCAGCTTCTCATAAAAGTCATCCTTCATTTCATCAGCAGCCTCATTTGTCGGAGCGTACCCTACAACCATACTGATATTACTATGGGCAGATTTTAAACGAGCATAAAGCAAGCGCTCATTAATTGGTTCAAACTCACATACTGCCTTACAAGCATCTCTACTCAGCAGTAAGCCTACTCCTTGGTAATGATTTCCATCACTCCTACCAGAAACCAACATAGTAATACCATCTTCCAAATTCATTTTATCAACTCCAAGCAACCTCGTTTCTGTAAGAGCACAAATATCCATCTTGTATTCCTTGAACACTGAAGTAAGCTCTTCCATTTTACCAGCCTGATTGAGAGTTCGAACATTCCAGTTTCCTATTCTTAAGGTTCTTTTTGGATGGATAAACTTATTTTTACACCGTGGGATTCTTAGCACCCCCTGCCCACTTAAGGGCTACACGGGACTGAGGTCCATTGCTTCGTCACCAGAGTTCATCAAGATTTCTTAGGCAGGAAAATATTTTACCCTGGAGCCAATGCAAGTGACTCGCAGGAACCAGACAGTGGAGAGAGGAAATTAACTAAATGAAAGTAATATGCAGAGGGTTTGGACAGACAAAGTACAAGGGAAAGAAAGAGAGCAAAGAGAATGTAGATAAAAGTGTCCCTTTTAGTCGCCTCTTACGACAAGCAGGGAATACTGGGGAAGTATTCTATCCCCCCTTCCCCATGGGGGAATATTAGACAAGTGCACACAAATACTGTGCATTAGTCTGTGAAAGCTGAAATAAAAAAATCCTGGACCTCTTATAACCCCTCTTCAAAAGCCTAAGAGGTACGTGGTCCTTCTGGAGTAGAAAAATTGAACTAGAACAAAGAGGATTACTGTGTTCGCCTTTTGGCCCGGGCAACGCCGGATACCCCTGCTAGTGTATGGTGTGTGTGTGTGTGTGTGTGTGTGTGTGTGTGTGTGTGTGTACATAATTATATATATATATATATATATATATATATATATATATATATATATATATATATATATATATATATATATCCATCCATCATCCAATCCTACATTTCCCCATAAGGAGCGTAGGAGCCGGGGGCTAGGCAATTTGGTCCTGACATTGAGAGCGCCGTAATTACCCACTAAACCACCAGGCGCCAAAATTTAGTTATATGGTTACCACCCAGCATAGTAAATGGTTTCCTGGTGTACAGGACACCATCTGGCTTGTCACTCAGTGTAGAGTCACCTACATGCAGAAGAAAGAGGAAAGAATGAAGGAAAGAAAGAAAGAAGAGGGAGCATAAAGCCACTCGGAGGCAGAAGGACGAGGAAAGAATGAAGGAAAGAAAAACAGAAGAGGATGAAAGGAAAGAAGGATGATATATATATATATATATATATATATATATATATATATATATATATATATATATATATATATATATATATATATATATATATATATATATATATATACTGTATATATTTAAGGTGGAGCTGAAAAGATGGAATATTTTTTTCATAGGCGTTCCCCCTTAAAAATGTTCCATTTCAGCTAAAAATATTTGCAAAAATATCTGAACCTTCTAGTTTAATATATACAGGTAGTTCAATCATCACAAAGAATACAAAGATAAATTTGTTAACCAAAAAAGCAGAAACAAACTGTGTACAGTTTTCTTATCGTTATGTAACATGCTTAATTGCTTATGTTGATAATTATGTTCATCAACCATTTATCACATACATGTCTTAAAGGCTGCAGAAATGCAACAAAATCAATGTAGTCCACAGGGTCAAACCAATGTCTGTCTCTTGTTGTGTGCATAAAGCTGCCGGTGGTGCTCAATGATTTGTAATAACTGAAGTTGTGACTCATCTCTTGTCAAAGGGCCACTGTATTCTTGAATCAGAGCAACGCCACGTTCAGCATGATCATTCACCCCTTTGATGGCGCGGACAGTCTTTGCAGCTTAGTGAAAATCATCCTGTGTCTCCCACATGTCTGGAACGACTTCGAGAAATGTGTCTGGAAGCTTCATCATTTCAGTCATACTCTTGACTGAGACAAAATCTTCAAGAGTCTGATCCTTGAATGAATTTAAAGTGACACTGATTCATACTGTGACCCTGGTCACCTTCATCCTTTTTAATGGCACTCACAATCAGCCTTTTTGTTGAAGTACTTACTTGGCTGTCAAATAAGTCCAGTCCAACTAGTTCCAGTGACAGGTACCATAAGTGATTAGAAAACTTCTGTACTGTAGCCTTTGATATTGCAGGGTTGATCGTGGTGTAATACGGATGCGATTTCAATCGCTGGAAGTCGTTGTAGAGATCACTGGCTGCTAGGGGAGTCATTATCCAAACCTTCAGAAAAACATATACTGCAAAAACACACACTTCTTGGAGTCCCTTTTTCTCTTTCAGTATCAGGGTGAAATGGCCACGAAACAACAAGATCTTCAAGGAATAAATAGCTTCAGACATTCATTGAGCATTATGCATAGCCTCATGTCCAACTGCGAACTCGATGGTGCTTTCACTAATGTCTTCAACTGGCCCAAATAAAATATTGTTTGCCTTTCCTGTTTCATATTTCTCTTGATCAACAAATGCCCAGTATTCTTTGAAAAATTGATGTGATATCTACATGCTAATGACAGCAACTCCTTGCCAAGCTTTTGTTGCAATGGGACACTAGTGCCAGCAAGCTGACTGGTGTTTCAGCTGGTTGTAACAAAGCACATAGCACGAACACTGTTAGTTATACCCCAGTCATCCAATACTTTGCGGATGACTGCTGCCTGGGCCTCTCTGGTTCCACTTGGCAGCTTTGCGATTGTTAGCAATTGAGAAAGTCCTTTGTCAGAAACAAATACTGGGAGTTGATCAAACTGTTCTTTGCTAGTCAGGTGAGCAGTAAGTTTGCCATCCCAGTGAACAACCAAAGGGTGATTGCTCTGGAAATCTGCTTTTAATTCTGCTGCTTTTTTAGCCCTGTGTCTCATTCTCTGCTTGTAAATCGAGTCACGATTGACAGCAAGATCAGTGTTGTGGCCTAAGCTCTTGGCTGTTTCAGCAGTAACAAATAATGTTTTCCAATATGACATCCTTCTGTCAAAAGTTGTTGCAAGTTCTGGAGTGATAACACTCTACCGCACTGTCTCTTTGTTGAAACCAGAAACGTTCTTTCATACAGGCTACTGCTGCTTCACCAGTGCTAGCACCTGATGGTGATATCAGTGCTACAGTTTCAGTTTCCCCTCTGCATATCTTCCAGTTGATGACGCCTTTCAAGATTCTGCTCCTTCCTGTTTTCTGAGAGCTCTTTTTTTGCAGCTATCAGCCATTGATCCTCTTAATCCGTTTTCTTCATACTGAGATCATCTGCTTGAGCAAAGTCAAAGAGAACATCAAGCTCGGAGACAAATTCAGCTTCTCTGGCTTGCTGTGTTAGACTGCTGCCCCTTGTTCTTCTTAACCCGCCGCGTGCCAGTGCTGTTTTAAAACAGTGTGGCGAAAATCAGCGGTCAGAGCCAGTGCCATTTTAAAACGGCTTAAATTTTAAAAATTCACTGTGACCATATTTTTCAAGATCCTCAGGCAAAAATTGGCAGGCATGTATGGTAACTGTTCCTCTACCATGCCTCAGGCGGTCAAGGCCATACACCCACTCGCCTCCCCCCTCACGCTCGCTCAGCCCCACTCTGCCTGTGTCTCACCCAGTGCTGTACATAGTTACAGCATGTTGTTAATATTTTCATGTAAGTGTAAGGACTATACATAGTGAAATGAAGTTGTAAATATTTTCTTGTAAGTGTAAGGACTGTACATAGTGAAGTCAAGTTGTAAATACCTTCTTGTAAGTGCCAGGACAGTACATAGTGAAGTCAGATTGTACCTATCTTCAAGTACGTAAAGACAATGCATTCAGAGTGAAAGAGACACGCAAATTGTGAAAGATGTTGAAGTAATAAGTAATCAGAAAAGTGTACTGAACATTGCTATACCATCCCAGCATAAATACCCGAGTCTACCTTACATAGAAAACTGCTTTCTCTCACCTACCTGGTGAAAGTGAGAGAGCGAAAATAAAAACGTATACGTGTACGCAGGACTCAATCTAACCCATTTCCGAGCTTTGGTGAGTATTTTAATGGTGAAATTGGGTGTTTTCACATCAAAATCTATCATTTTAGCCAAAAAAAAAAAAAAGGTCAAAAAGTGGCCAGCATGGAGGCGACCCATAGGGCTAAAGATAGCTGGCATGCAGCAGATTAAGCAACTGCCATTCTTCAAGTGCCCGCTTTAGTCTTCTTTGGCAGTTCTGCGCATCTCTAACTGGGATCCTAGTCTTCTGGCAGAATTTTTTTACTTTTAATCTTGTAACTGATGATATCTGTCGGATAGTTTCCTTCAGTTCCAGATGGTGATATACAAAGAAGCCAAGTGCCATGCATTGATTAATTCCTGTTAATTCAGTAACAGTGGATCCAAGTAGATAAGCTTGAGTTTGGAATCTAGTTGCAGCTGCCATATTCCACTCATTGAATCAACCTGGTAAATAAACAGTAGAACAAAATCACTCAAGGTTAGAAAGCAAAACATTGTACAAATAAATAAATGCAAAGTGCAGAGGCTGTCTTGTTTCAGAAAAACTTCTGCAATCATATTCAAAATGATGACACATATGCATTTATGGGCAACTGTTTTCAGAGAATAAGATATATTTACCTGCAGTTCTATGCTACTCAGTTGATCAAAAATGTGTGTTGCTGCACTTTTCCATTTACTACAAATAAACTACAATTGAAATAGTATAACACTTTTATTACAGAATTTTCAATTCTGTAAAACACACACAGCTGAATTAGAAAGATATGGGACAAAAATGTGATTTAAGCATATTGTCCAAGTGACTCAGCAGGATGGGAATTTTATAACACTGGAAATTCTGATTCAGAATTTTCACTGAACATTGCAGCATCATGTACAACTCTACTGTACCAGGCTTGCAACATCAGCTAACTTACAAGGTGATTCATGCTACAGTATTATGACTTGACTAATTGTAGTTCACATAGGTACAGTGATAGTGTACACTGTATTCCAGAATAGGCTATGCAGAACCATTATTACATGCATCCAGAACAATAGTGTTGTTGAGTCACCAGTAAATGCTCACCAAATTCGCTGACATTTTGCATGATTTTTTCTCGTATAATCGAACAAAATTGAGGGTATTTCATGGAGTCAAAAAAAAAACTTCACCCTAATATATAGAGAGAGACAGAGAGATGGACTGATATATGTAGTTAACAGAAACCTAACTCTCACAACCGAAGACTTTTTGGTATCCCCTCCTAAGTATCAGCTGTTTCCAGCTACATCCTCTTGGAGTTAAACCCACCCATCAGGGACCTGTTATTTCGATGGGAAAAAAAAAATCTCTATGGGTTGGTGGGTGGGTGGGAGGATTGGGAGAGAAAAGGAAGTGGGTAAATAAGTCCATGGGGAATAGGTTGTTGGATGGGTGGGCATGTTAAATGAGTGGAAAAATGGGTAGTTGGGTGGTCAGGGTGGTTGAGTGAGTAGTGGAATATTTGGTCCAATGGTTGGGTGGCTTGGTGGGTGCAAAGGGTGGAAAAGGTGCGTGTATGGGTGGGTAGCGGGAAATTAGGTTCATACAGTTAATAGGTCCATGGTAGAAACAGATCGATGAGGAATATGTGGAAAGGTCCCAAGCAGCAACATCGGTCCAATGGGTGGGATGGCACCCCAGAGGTCGACTCCCACAATGGGGTGGCCACAACATGGTCATCTCTCTCTCTCTATCTCTCTCTCTCTCTCCCTCTCTGTATAGAGGGAGAGTATAATATATATATATATATATATATATATATATATATATATATATATATATATATATATATATATATATATATATATATATATATATATATATTGCCAGACGCCTCAATCCCGTTTGGGGTGGCCACAAACATATCGCCTCCACGTCGCTCTGTCCCCCGCCATTTCACTGCCCTGCTCCCAACTCATACCCCCCTGCTGTCTCATATACCTCTCTACCCCATCCCTCCATCTCATCCTCGGCCTCCCCCTCCCTCTCCCCTTCACTCCACCTCACTCACATACACTCTCTTCGTCAGTCTTTCACCCTTCATCCTCTCCACATGGCCAAACCACCTCAGTGTATTCCTCCTAATGCTTCCTATCACATCCACATCCACACCACAACGCTCCTTTATATTCTCATTTGTCAACCTGTCTCTCCATGTGACTCCACAGGCTCCTCTTAAATAACTCATTTCCACTGCTCTCACTCTTGACTTGTGCCCTTCCAACAACGTCCAAGTTTCACTTCCATACGTTAGAGTTGGTATCACAATACTGTCATGTAGTAACTTTTTCACTTCCATGCTCACTTCCCTGTTACTTATCACTGCTTTCAAGGAACCAGCAACCTTCCTTCCCTGCTGTACCCTTTCAAGCACTTCACCCTCCAAACCTCCATCCTTACTCATCACACTACACAAGTACTTAAACGTACTCACATTTTCCAATTCCTCACCATCCAACCTTGCTGTACATTCACTGACTTCACCTCTCTCAAACACCATCACTTTACTCTTCCCTACATTCACCTTTAGATTCCGTTTCTTACACACTCTCCAAAACTCATCCACCAAGCCTTGCAGCTCCCCTTCGTCTTCACTCAATAATACAGTATCATCTGCAAACAACAGTACAGGGAGTTTCCAAACACTACCCTCTCTCACCAGGGCCACTCCAACATCCACTACCCTACCTTGTACATCTTTTATTACCCCATCCATGTATAGATTGAACAACCACGGAGACATGACACATCCATGTTTCAACCCAACCTTCAAAGAGAAAAATTCACTCAGTTCACGATCCACACGCACTGCAGCCTTAGCACCATCATACATACTCTTCACAGCATTCAACAACTTCCCATCTACTCCATACATATATTTATGTATTTACTTATATACTATTAATAAATGACCTGACATGAGGTCATAAAGTGTGACTTCAGGAAAAAGGGACTGAATAGAAGGCTGCCAGAGATCAAGCAGCGTGGAGGGCTGTCATTAGGTCCCCATGGCCGACGCACGCAAGCATGTTGGAGCCTTTATAAACGATACTATACGATATATATATATATATATATATATATATATATATATATATATATATATATATATATATATATATAATGTACATCATCATTATCATCATCAGCCATTTGAGTGCCCACAGCAGGACCTCCCTATCCCGAGCGAAGTGGGGACGATACAGCCTATGTATCCCTACCAAGTGACTTAGGCTGTCTGGTATGGATTGTATGTAGGGTGAGAAGTACTTGTATGTGTAACTGTAGTGTTGTAGTGGCTTTGGGTTTGTGTATAGTCTGTGAACCGAGTGTAATCGGCCCGCCTTAAGCCGACTGGGTGCAAGCATACTAGTATGCGACACTGGTTCAACCACAGCATCTCTTGTGTCCGCCAACGTAACAAGTGGCTTGGTGAACGCATCCCAAAGTTTTTACAACTCAGGCGGGAGGCGAACCCGTTCTCACCAGCGTGCGAAACGCACAATCTACCACCACAGAGGCTCAATCAATCAATCAATATATATATATATATATATATATATATATATATATATATATATATATATATATATATATATATATATATATATATATATATATATATATATATATATATTAGCGATACTTTCGTGCTGTGGGAAGCGGAATCTAATGATGGCCAGCAAAACCAGAGTGATGATGTACATGATTTATCTCCCCAAATCCTGTCTCAGTGTTTTATGTTCAAAGACCGTGTCCCGGATGCCCTGCAGTCCTCGGTGGTGTATCGATTTCAGTGTGGGTGCTGTAATGCATCCTATATTGGTCAAACTAAGCGCCATCTAGCTACCAGGATTGCCGAGCATCAGGGAAGGTCTCATAGGATTGGACTCCCAATCTCGAAACCATAATTTTCTGCAGTTCGAAATCATTCAGATTCGGAAAGTCACCCTATAAATAACCAGAACTTTCGAATTTTGTTCACTGCACGAGATGACTTGACTAGACTTATAGCGGAGTCTCTACTAACGGCAGAGCCACGACCATCCCTTGGCTCACACGACTCCTCTACACAGTTGCTCTGTTTTTAGCTGGTAAATTGTTGTATTGTAATTTATTTCATATGACCTGCTCTGTTCCCTGTTATTTTATTCTGTGGAAGATGATAAAATTATATATTGGCTTATTTTCTATTTTTTGTGTTTTTATTTTTGTTTTAGGTCTGAAGATGGTTTGTGTTATGAAACCGAAACGTCACCAATAATAAATCATGTACATCATCACTCTGGTTTTGCTGGCCATCATTATATATATATATATATATATATATATATATATATATATATATATATATATATATATATATATATATATATATATATATATATACACATAGATACAGGTATGTATGTATGTATATATATTTATGTGGATTGATAGATATAGATGTATAGATAGATAAAAAGATAGATACGTGTATGTAAGTACGTATGTATGTATATACATATATATACATATAGATAGATAGACAGATATGTATTTCACCCGGGCAATGCCAGGTTCCCTGGAAGGTAAAGAAGAAATAATTATAAGAAGAAGACGAAGAAGGAGAAGAAAAAAAAAAAAAATATATATATATATAATACCTAACGCAAGTCGATCTCTGGCTACGTCTTTCAGTTGCCAACATCCACCCATCGGGAACAAAGATGGTCTGTGTTAAGAACTGGTTGTCATATTTGGTTCATGATACTGACACAGGCACAGATCAACTGTGAATGCAGTTTTGTAATATACGAAGAATACTGTTTGGCTTCTGTACATTCCGTCATGTGATTCATTAGTATTATGTACATAATTAATTTGCATCAATTGAGGAAAAACTGGAGTCTAGATGTGTACAGAATAGATGTACTATAATTGGTGATATGAATGCGAGATTTGATAACAGTGTGAGAAAGTTATCATCATTAACTGAGTAGTTTAATTTCGATGAATTCTCGTATCCAGATATTCCTGATGAATATTCATTTGCCCAGTGATACCGCTGAAATATTATGTTCCATTATGTACAAACGATACATTGCTTGTGATAAATAATTTCGAGTCTCACCATAACCATTTCCCTGGAAATAAAACGTATCAGAGCGTGACACATGGGTCACAGAGTTGGGTACATGTGTCGCTTCTCCGGCGCTGATTAGCCATTTGAGTGACTTGCCTACGTTTCAGCGACGTGATCTCCCTCTCTGATCATGCTCCCATCACGGTAACAGTCGCCATGACAGTCGTTGATTTAGACAGTATTTTGGCCAGGGGGCATGGCAGGGAGATCACGCACCTCTCCATGACAATACTGGCAAGAGAAGATTGGAAGGAGATCATGTCAGTTTGACTGAATTTAAAAGGAAATGTTTGTAAACAATGTGACACAAATGGACCTCGCTGAGGGAAACTTAAATTATACGAAACCATAATCGTATGCCTTATATGTGTGTGTGTGAGGATCAGTATGCGTGTGAGCAAGAAGTGGTGCAGTGATGTTAGTCTGGGTAAATGGGAGAGGCAAATAGGTAATGTGGATGATGCCAGTCATTAAATGGAAGGGTGACTTTAGTGCCGAACGCAAGGTGATGGTTCGAGCCCCAGTGACGAGGAATACAAGGCTCATTTTGAGGCTGTCCTGAATTCCCCAGGCATGGCTAGTCAGGGGGAGGAGGATGTAGACACAAATGTCATCATCCCTGTTCTGGACAATTCCATCTCGTCCCCACAGGTGCATCGGCAAGTGTGGAAGATGCAGCCTGATAAAGCGCGAGGCCAGACGAGCTACCCCCGGACATGCTTTCACTCCTCCCAGCACAATAGATATTATACATAATGACCCTTTTCAATAGTATTTTCTTCTCAGGTGTTTTTGTGGTTTTTACGAGAGGTGATAGCTTGGTCACTGGTAATTATAGAGGGATGAATGTATTTAACTGCATTTGTAGGTTAAATGACATGGTGTTATTGGGTAGATTAGGTCAATGGCTTTGGCCATGTATTGAGCATGTAACTGGACAGAAAACCGAGGTTGTTCAGAACACGTTGTTATATTGCGCCTCCTTATGTGTAAGACTCGGCAAAAAAAAAAAAAAAAAAAGTATTTGCAACGTTTGTTGATCTTTCAAGAGCGTATGATTTAGTCCATAAATACAAGTTACTCGTATTCATTATTAAAGAAGGTATAGGATGTTGCTGTCGGCAGTGATGGTGGTGACGTACCGTGTGATTAAAAGTAACGTGGATCCTGTCGTCATGGCAGCCACACTGAAGGTCACTCAAGGTTAACTAACACCGTGTTTCCTGTTTATAATATTTGTAGATTAGTTAGTAAAAGTCTGTCTATCTATTTATCTATAGCCTGACGCCGTAATCCCGTAAGGGGTGGCCACAGACAAATCCCCTCCATGTTGCCCTGTTCCCTGCCATTTCGCTGTCCTCCCTCCAGGTCACACACCCCTCTATCATATACCTCTCCACTCCATCCCTTGGCAAGATTTTTAGAATGGTTAAAACATCTTACTACTGAAGAACGATACTGATATTTTCGACGAGCAGACATAAGTGACTGAAAAGGTTGGATTACCGCAACAATTTTGTCGAGATTATGGCATGGTCGTAAACATTAATATGTTGCTCGTATTAAGTGGCGGCAATGGGCAAACCTAGTCAATCTGTGTGAAAGGGTTGGTAACAGAACGCTGCACGAGTTATGTTTACTTGGGTTCGTCTTTCACGATTGACGGCTCTGTGTCCTCGGCTGTCAGAGTGCGTGTGAAGAATAAGATGTATTACCTGTTGAATTACCGTATGTATCGTAAGGGAAGAAAACGTTAAGCCATCCATTGTGATGCGACGGGTTCTTATTGCTGCGTCAATGTAGTCCTTTTACGTACAGCTGTGAATCGGGTTGGGGCTGATATCGATCCGGTCATCAAATTGTACAACTGGACATTAAAGTAACTGTTAGGGGTGAGAAGAACGACATCAAACCTGGTGTGTTACGCTATGGCAGGGTTCCTGTCGTTACCAGATTTAGTCAGATTCAAGCAACAGATTTTTTTTTTTTTTCGGGGGGGGGGGGCAAGATGTGGTCCGAACGATCTGGTATGCTCGGCGATCTTTTGTCACTTGCTATTAAAATTTCGACTATCGTAATATATATACAGGGAAAATGGAGAAAGATTTCATCAGAAATGAAGTTTCACATAATTTTTCAGCAGTCAGAAATGTTTATAACATTATTTACTCAGCCTCATGAGGATGTCTTGTATATAAAGACAAAAAGCAAATTTTCTCCAGACATGACATTAACAAGGAAAAGCACTTAAAGAGTTCTACCGCATATCATTCACGCATTTCCGTGTATCAGGAGACAGCCTCGCGGTGGAGACGATGGAATAGGCAGAGGCGTGGACGCTTCTCACTCGGGGAACGTTTGTGTACTTGCGGCCTAGTTCAAACCCAGACATGTGGTTGAGGCTTGTCCATTTACATTAAATATCATCCAGACCTACATTACTAACAGATTAGATTATTTGTTCATTCATACTCTTCCCCATGACATAATTTGCAAGATAATTCGCGATATAGTAGGATTGTTTACAGTGTTTTACTTGTCTGTTATTCCTTTAATTTATATTTGCTTTGTTTAATCAAGTGTGTTTTTTTACTACGGTTATCTATGTATGCAATTCCATGAAGTAATTTTTGTACTATAATTGCTGTACTGAATGGATGTAATTTAAAGACCCAGATGTGGTTGATAAATATTTACCTATCTATCTACCTTTCCTTCCAGGGACTTTGGTATATTTCTCTCTTGAACTTGGACCTATTTCCTTCCATGGATTATGTTCCCAATGAACCTATTTTTACTCAGGGATATATTTTCCATATGGACCTATTTTTCTTAAGATCTGTCTTTTTCCCCAAATGCCAATTTTTCCACATGGACTTACTTCCCATGAACTAGTTTTCTACAGTAGGCCTTTTTTCCTCTGGACTTATATTTCACATCGACCTATTTTCATCATAGACGTATTTTCCACCATATACCTATTTTCTCTCCATGAACCTATTTTTTCCATGGACTTGTTTCCCCCCATTAGTCTGTTTCCCCCCATGGACCTGTTTCCCCTTTGGATCTATTTTCTCCATGGATCTATTATTCCTAGGGACCCACAGGTATTTTTCTCTGCACAGACACTCTACACATGAACCTATTTTCTCCCATGGACGTCCTTACATAAACCTATTTTCTCCAATGGACTTATGTCCTCACATAGCCCTGTTTTAAACCACTGGCCCTACATTCCTCACTGAGCCCATTTTTCCAGGAAGAAATTCATCATGAACCAATATTCCCATATGGATGTATTCCTATCCTGGACTTACTTATTCCAGGGACCTAATTTCTCACAACCCACCCACCCACTCTTTCCACCCACTTAACCTGACCCTCCCTCCCCCCCACACACACACACTGTGCCAACCAACTCACTCACTCATCAACCAACCCTGCCCACCAGCCTGAACTTTTTAAGTGTTCCAGTAACACAGTACAAGTTCCTCTAACTGTCAGTGCCAAACTACATGCGCACTGAATACTACTATACACTTTCTTTTCGAAATTTTGGAAAAAAAAAAGAAAAAAGGGCTTTGCAACACCAAGCCTTGGAATTCCTGGGCCATGGGGGGACCATAAAAGCCCACAACATCCGCCCCTCTCCCCTGACGACCAACGGAGATGCTTGGAACCACTGTCTCACTCGCCTCTTCATTTCAGCAACATTCGTAGCCTTTCCTCTAACTTTCACCTTTCCTAATTTAAACCTCACCTTTTCTTCCTTACAGAAACTCACCTGTCTGAGGCAACTGATAACAAACCTTTCTCTGTATCATCCTACTTTCTTTATACTAATAATAAAGACAAAGGTGGCTGTTGGGTATATGTATGTAACAACATATCTTGCTGTAGTGTTCCTGAACTTAAATCTTCTGAATTTTCTACTCTCTGGCTTCAGCTATCCTGTCACTCTCTGACTATGTCTGTGCTGTTTACTTCTCCCCTAATTCTACTGACTATGAAATATTCTTTGACTATCTTGCTTCTAAGATGGAATACATCTTATTAATTTCTCCTTTCTCTAAAATCTCCATTTTAGGTGATTTAAATGTTCACCACCACCTTTGGCTCTCCTCTTCTTTCATTGATCCACCTGGTGAACAAACCTACATGTTTTCTGTCCTTCATGACCTAGAGCAGCTTGTACAGCACCCTACCCATATCCCTGACCACCTTGGAGAGAGCTCCAACATAACTGACCTTTTCCATATAACTAATCCTTCTGCTTATGCTGTTAATCTTTTCCCTCCATTGGGCTCCTCCAATCATAACCTTATCACCGTAACCTGTCCTATTGATACAGTAAGGCCTGCAGCTCTTCCAAAGATGCAGCAACTGTCACACTCTGGGGCTGCTGATTGGAAGGCCCTCAGGCAGCATATGCTTCTTTAATTTTCCCAGGAATGATTATTGTTTCCATGTCCGAGAGCCATCTGAATGTGCCTTGTGCATTAATGAAGTTATTCTCTCAGGTATGGAAGCATACAATCCTTTCACATATCCTGTGAGTAGTGCAACAAAAACTTGGTTCAGTCATGTGTGTTCTAATGCTTTCTGCAACAAACTGAGGGCCAACAAAAGGGACTGAGGCAAACCCACCCCTGAATCTCATCTCTTTTGTGTTTCTTCCCGAATCATGTTAAGTTTGTTCGTTGCTCTGCTAAACAATTTCATCCGGACTAAATTCTCTTAACTCTCCAACTCAAAATCTTCTGGCACCTTGCCAAAAATCTTTCAAATAACTTTACCACATCATCCTTCTCTCCTCTTTGCCACTCTGATGGTTCTTTAGCTATTTCTACTGATAAAGCAGGACTCTTCACTCAGACTTTGTCGTCCAGTTCTACCTTAGGTGATTCCAGTGCTGTTCCTCTGACTCGTGTAAAAGTAATCTTGTTGTTTTTAATGCTTCAAAAACTCAGGTCTTACATCTTGCAACTCGTCAGTATCTTCTGCAGGAGTATCTTCTAATTTTTACACTATCCAACTCATTCCTGCATCATCTTTAAATATACGTGGGGTTTCATTATCTCGGGATTTACTTGGAAAGATCATATTACCTCATTTGGAAATGTGCATCCAAGAGATTAGGTGTGCTAAGCCGACTCTGTACCTTCTTTACCCCTGCATGACTGTTGACTTTATACATGGCTTTTATTCGCCCCTGTATAGAGTACGATTCTCAGGAGTGGGGAGGCTCTGCACATACAGCTCTGCTCAACAAGGTGGAGTCAGATGCTTTTTGTCTCATTAACTCTCCTTCTCTTATTGGCTCCCTTCAACCTCCATCTCTTCACCCCACTGTTGTGTCTGTATCTCTTTTCTTTCGCCAGTTCAATGGCCGCTACTCCTCTTAACTGTCTGCTTGCATCCCTTCACCACTATGGCAGGCACGTAGCACCAATCTAGCAACTAACTCTCATCCTTTTTCTGTCCAACTCTCTAATGCAAGAGTTAACCATTACTCCCAGTCCTTCATTTATGCAACGGGTAAACTCTGTAACTGTCTTCCTCTTTCTGCATTTCCTTCTGTCAATAACCTCCAGTCTTTCAAACGCAGTGTGTCCAGGCATCCCGAAATGAACAGATCTTGAATTTGGCTCTCTGTTATCTTGTTTTTATTTTATTTTTATTTTTTTTGAGGGAACAATCTTATGGGCTTCTGGCCTTTAGTTCCTTCTTTCGTGCATTAACCCGAGTCGTCCCGATAACATATGAATATGTTGCAACGTTTTGTCACGGTGAATCCCGATAACATATCCATACATTTTGCAATTGTAAGGTCCTTGATTTCCACAATTTTCAAATTTTGCACGTGATTTTTGGTACGTAGACGCGGGAAACCTTCCTCTACCTGATGCCAGGTGGGGACACTGCCTTACCCCACGTGACCATGCACGCCATTGTTTCGGCAACTCACCTGTTAGCAATGACCTGGCTAGTAAAGACATGTCGCTCCACGGTACGAAATTCAAGTCGAGAGTGATTCCCCAACTGATGACAATGTGGAGGACAAAGATTACGTGGTACCAGAGCAAGAAACGAGCAGAACTGATGAGAAGGTAACCACCAAGGAAGGTGCAGTATGTTGATGTGTTCAATGAATGAAACAACTCCTTATATTGCCTATATTATTGTGTGAAAACCAATATATTCTTGTACTACACATAAATTCGTACCAAATGAACAAAAATCTACCTATTCTGAGGGGTTTGGAATAGTTACTGCTACATAGAAAATGCAACACTCACAGTGCGGCTCTAGAGAACACAGCACCAGGTGTTTAAAGGGTCACCTGTTTAGACCACTTCTAAGCTCAGGTGAGCACTTTGGGGGGCATTTTCCAATGTTTCCCATAAAATGTGGAGGTTTTAGCCAAAAAAAAAAAAAAATGAAAATCTGCCAGGATTGGGGGAACTCCGCCGCATCTCCCTCTCAAATTGCTCCATTTTTTTACCGAGTGTCCCGCAGTGTTTTGGCTTTCACAACTTTGTTATGGCACCTACCCGTGAACTATCGAGTGAAATCATATCCCAGATCATTGCTTTAAAGGAGGAGGCCACCAGACAAAGGAAATTAGTGAATTGGTTGGTGTGGCACGATCGACAGTGCATCATTGGTGCGCGCGGTTTCGAGTGGAAAACAGTGGTGAAGTTCCCACAAAGAAACCGCGGTCTGGTAGGCCTAGGAAAACTTCCCCAAGGTCAGTTAATGTTTTAAAACGTGCAGTGGAATTTAATCCTCGTGTGAGTGCAAGGAAAATAAATGAGAGCAACCTGGAAGTGTTTGGTGAGGTGTCTGTGAGAACTGTGTCTCGTAGGGTCCATGAACTTGGTTACACAAGTCACAGGCCTGTGAAGAAGCCTCTTCTCACAAAAAACCAGCGACTTTGTAGGCTTGCCTTTGCTAATAAATATCTCAACTGGGGTGAGGAGCAATGGTTGTTAGTGTTGTGGTCTGATGAGGCAACGTTTAGTGTCACCTGTAACAGAGGAGCACGTGTGTACCGACGCAAAGGTAGTGACCCACTTGACCCACGGAATGTAGAGAGCACAGCTAAACATCCTGATTCACTCATGGTATGGGCCTGTTTTTCTGGTCAAGGTTTGGGGAAGCTTGTTGTGCTTCCAAAGAATGTTAGAGTGAATCAGGATGTTTACCTGGAGCTTCCGTGTGATCATTTACCAGACTCCTTCGAGCTAACAGGTGCACGAGTGTTTCAGCAGGACGGTGCACCTGCTCACAAGGCCAAATCGGTCACCAATTGGCTTCGTGGCTGCGAGGTATCATTCATGAAAGACTGGCCAGGAAATAGCCCAGACCTCAACCCAATTGAAAACCTCTGGTACCTCGTAAAGAAGAGTCTCCAAGGGAAGAACGTGAGCTCTCTGCCTAAGCTGGAAGCCATCATTCGTGACTCCAGGGACAAAATACCCCTCCAGCACCTCAGGAGCCTCGCCCTTTCACTTCCAAGACGTCTCAGGTCCGTGAAGAAGAGTAAAGGCTACCCTACAAAGCACTAAAGGTAAATAAAATGCATTATTTATATGTTTTTTCAATGTTGAAAGGTTTGTTTCGTAGGAGGGACGTAGGGCGCTCAATACTTCTGACGAGCACTTGTACACCTTAGCCATATTCATCATTTTCCATCGCACCAACCAACCCCAGCCACCCATCACGACCCATTACACCCACCCTGCCCACCAGACACACATACTAGTGCATGTCCAATCTACACACACACACACACACGCAGTGTTAGGCTCAACGACCTCTATAGTGCGGATAATAATAATATTAATAATGATAATAATAATGATAATAATGGTAATAATAATAATAATAATAATGATAATAATAATAATATTAATAATAATAATACCTAGTTACCTATTTATTTATTGCGTAGCCCCCAAAAGGAAGCTTTGTCGTGACTATTTATTGTATTGATTGTCTTCTTAAGCATGGGTACATTTTACATTTATCTCAGTAACTGGGTAGCTGTATGCATAACTCTCCTCAGGAACACATGGGTCTGGGAGACCAGGTCGACGTTTTTGATGCTCTGGTTCAGTACCTTATAGATGTCTGGGATCCCTATCCTTTTCATTAGCTTCCTAACTTTTTGTGCCCATGCAGGGTGTAGGAGGGATTACTTTCGTGTCTTTCTTTGTTTTTGCTTTATATCACTCAGAAGTTGCATTTCGGGTCTGTGAGACCCACGTGTACCTGGGAATATGGCGTTTTTGTCCCCCTAGTTTGCGGGTTGTTGCTATGCTGTGTCCAATCCAGTCTTCCCATCATGAAGGACCTCCATTCCACAAGTTGCGACACTAGAGCTAAGCTTGTAGTGTTCTTTGTTTCCCTTTATGGTTTCTGTCAAATGAAAGTATTTTCTGTCAGTTTTTTTTTTTTTCATTAATATGTAGTTAAGTGAATCGAAGCTTCTTTGCATAATTTTGTAATTGCTAAGACCTAACAGATTGTAAGATATTCAGGAAAATATTAAATGAAACATGTGTAAAACTACGGCATTTTATTTTGCTGGGCCTGACAGACGCAGGTGTACCTGAGCTATATACTATCCTGTAGGTGTACATGAGGAGGGTTAACTGTAACCATATTCCTTCCAGATAATGAGGGGCCACAGGTATGTTTGTGTAAAGTTACAGTTTTACAGCTTTCGCAGTTATCTCTAAAACACGTTACAGATAAAACACTGCGGATATTTGAATTTAGTACTTTCCACTAGGCTAAATGGCAGAATATTCAGCCAGACTTCTTAGCAAACTTTTTTATCAGAATTTTCAAAAAAAAAAAAAAAGTATCTAAATTAGTTTCTTAGATATTTCAATTTCAAATATGCAATTTTTACACTAAAGACAAGTAATGACCTTCAGAAAAACAATGCCAAGGTCATTTATATTAAGCACAAGTACTTCGGTTACCCTACTGTACACTCCGGTATAATATCATCAAGATCTAGGGAAGAAAGAGAAAAGTAATAATACTTACCAAAACAATAAGCTTTGCCCTATATATATACTGTATATATGGTGAAGCTTATTGACAAAAATAATAATAATAATAATAATAATAATCCATCCATCCATCCATTGCCAGACGCCATGTATCCCAAACGGGGTGGCAAAGGGATTAGAGTTAATTGTTTTACAGGGAGGGGCACTAATCCTCCACCAACCCCACTTGACACGTAGGGAGAACGTTATGCCAACAGCATCTGGTGTTCCCAGGCGGTCACCCATCCAAGTACTAACCAGACCCAACGTAATAATAATAATAACAATAATAATCTATCTATATATCTATCTATGTATCAGTAGCCAGATGTCGTAACACAGTAAGAGATGACCACAAACAAATCGCCTCCATGTTGCCCTGTCCCCTGCCATTTTGCTGCCTTCCCCACAACTCACACACCCCTCTCATATACCTCTCAACTTCTTTCCTCCATCTCATCTTCGGCCTCCCCCTCCCTCTCCCTCCCCTCCACGTCACTCACATTCTGCTAGTTAGCCTCCCACTCTTCATTCCCTCATAATGGCCAAACCACCTCAGTGTATTTCTCCTACCGCTTTCTATCACATCTGCTTCCCCACCACAATGCTCTTTCATTATTTATTTTGTATTTCCATGTAACTCCACATACTCCTATCGAATAACTCATTTCCACTACTGTCAATCTTGAACTGTGTCCTTCCAACAAGGTCCAAGCTTCATTTCCAAATGTTAGAACGGGGATCACAATACTATCATGCAGCGACTTTTATTATTCAGTGCTCACTTCCCTATTTCTTATGAACCAGTAACCTTTCTTCCGTGATGAAATCTTTCTAGTGCTTCATCCTCTAAACTTCAATCCTTATTCATCACACTACCCAAACACTTGAATGCAGTCCCATTTTCCATTTCCTCACTATCCAGCCTTACTGTGTATTCACTGCCTTCATTTTATTTATTTATTTTTTTTTTCGAAGAATAAAACTTTACTCTTTCTATCATTCACCATCATGTTCTGTTTCTTACAAACTCTTCCAATCTCATTCACAAACCCTTGCAGATCTCCTTCGTTTTCACTTAACATTACAGTATCACCTGCAAACAACAGAACAGGAAGTTTCCAAACACTGCCGTTTCTCATTAGGGCCGCTCCAACATCCACTACCTTACCTCGAAACACTTTTATAACCCCCTCCCCCCCAGTCCATATACAAATTGAACAACATGGCAACATGACACATCCCTGTTTCAATCCAACATTCAGATAGAAAAATTAATTCACTTCAACATCCACATGCACTTCAGCCCTAGCGCCCACGTACATGCTCTTCTTGGCATTCAGCAGCTTACCATTTACTCTACACGGAATATTCTTAATATTTTCCACATTCCTTATCTATCATTTCTCTCGTGTGCTTTTCTCAAATCCATGAAGGCAGCATACAACTTGTTTCCTTTCTCTAGAAACTTTTCCACTAAACACTTTTGGATGAATATCTAATCTACACAACCTCCTTCCTTGCTGAAACCTCCTGTTCATCTTCAACTAATTCCTCTGTTATTTCCCTTACTCTGTTAATAAGTATCCTACCATATACTTTTCCTATTATAATATGAAGATTGATGCCCCTATGATTGCCAAGCACTTTTTTCCCCTTTTCCTTTATGCAGGGGAACAATTATACCTGACTTCAAATCCTCCAGGAATCTACCTTCCTCCCAAGCCAATCTGCACATATTTCATATACATTCTCCTACACTCTCTCCCCCGTGCTTCAGCATTTCACCACACACCCCATTAGTTCCTGGGCTTATCTCCATCTTGACTTTCTTCATTGCTTCCACCACTTCCATCCTACTGATCTCTGCCTCCCTTCTCACCTCGTTCCTTCTCCCAGCCATTCCCCAGCCACTGATACTCGCGTTACTTTCATTTCCTATGTTTAATAATTCCTTAAAGTGTTCTCTCCTTCTCCTCACTTTTTCTCTTTTCTCCACCAGCAATGTGCCACTTTTATCATTCACTCCCGTACTACCTTCGTTATCACTCTGTCTTATTCTGTTAAGCTCATTCCAGAACGTTTTCTTTCATTCCCTTCAATTCACATTCAAATTCCTTCCAAACTCCACATCCACTCTCTTATTACTCTTCCATACTAACCTTTTTTCCTCTCCCCTCGTTTCCACATATAACTCTATTCCGTCTCTCAGCTCCCTCCTTGCCCTTGCTTCCTCTCACTATATGCTTTCATCCTTCAGGCCACAGCTTATCTCACCTCTTGATTCCACCATGTTATTCCTTGACCCCCTTTCGTCTTCTTTTCACCTCACACACCACCTCACATGCTACACAGATTTTTTTTTTCCTCTGAATACTTTGCACACACCTTCGACACAAACCATTTCCTCCACGTCGTATCTACCCAATCGTTCCTCCACTTCTCTCTTTTATTTTCCCTTTCTTTTCTTTTATACTCCTACAAATTTCTACCCCCTTTGTATGGACTACTTCCTCCTGCGCTTCCCTCTTTTTACCCATCCAGCACATTTGTACCTTGTTTCTCACGACAACCAAGTGGTGGTCAGAGAGTCCACATCCCCAACCTTTGTATTCTCTCGGAACCAGCTCATCACTTCTCATTCTCTCATCCATATACACATGGTCAATCATTCCCTTTCGTTGACTCAGCTCACCACCCACTCTTTTCACCTATTGCCATGTATACTTGTGCTTCATTTGTGCCAAAAGAGGTTATTAGCTATACCAATCCTCTCCCTGCACAAGTGTCCACTAGAGCATTACCATTCTCATCCACTTCTGCAGGCACACCCTACTCACCAACTACTCCATCCATATTCATATTCCCTACTTTTCCATTCATATTTCCAATCAAAAACCTTCTCTCATTCCTCTCAAACTTTACCACGTATGCTTCTACATTTACCCAGAAATCTTCTTTCATTCTGTTTGCACGGTCATCTGTTGGCTCTTTTACATACACAGTCACCCACGCTTGTATTTCTACTTTCAGTCATACCTACACAATCCTTGAAGCAACTGATTCATACTCTCATGTTCTCCTTCCATCTCTTGCACACAACAAGACATACCCCTCTTCGCCCTATCATTCTCACTCCTGCACTTATACCCAAACCATACTCCCAATTAAATATTATTATTATTATTATTATTATTATTATTATATTATTATTAAGCTTCGCTATATTTATAGTGGAACTTATCGTTTTGGTAAGTATTAATAGTATTTTTCGTGGCACTTTTTTCCCTCAGATCTTGAATTATACAAGAAGACACCCTAGGGTAACCCAAGTACTTGTGCCAAAAATAAATGACCTTCAACTCTTTTTGAAGGTCACATATTCATTTTTCGTTCAAAAAACTGCATATTTGAAAATGAAATGACTGAGAAACCAATTGAAATATAGCCATTGGGTTAAAAATCCTAAATTTAAAAAAAAAAAATGCTGAGCTTTTTGACTGAATATTTTGTCATTTAGCCTAGTGGAAAGTACCAAATTCTAATCTGCTCAGTGTTTTCTTTGAAATAAGTTTTAGAGAAAACCACAAAAGTGGTAAAGCTGCAACTTTGCAGAAATAGAGCTGTCGTCCCTCTCATTATCTGCAAGGAATGTGGTTACAGTCAAGGATACAAATAGCCAATTAAATCTGTGCAAATATCTATATTGTGTCCATAATTTATGAGTTTTTAGGCAGCGAATACAAAAGCATTTCCATAACTACAAAGATAATCAATACCATTAATATTTATCGCAAAGCTTCCTTATGTGGCCACATAATAAGTAAATAGGTAACAAGTTACGACTACTACTACTACTACTACTGTACGCTTATTATCTTGGTATTATTATTATTTTGAAAGCCTGATGAATGGGAATAGAGAGAGCAGAGCCACTGTAAACATGATTGGTTTGGGGAGTGTGCAGAGAAGAAAAGCAGTGCCAGGAAACGTGACACTCGCGCAGGGGAAGATAGCGGCTGAAAAATGGGAAAGCAGCTGGGGTTGATGAAGTGTACAGTATGCAGAGATGATTAAGAGTAGTGGAGAGAGCGGAATGAAATGCTTGTTGGAGATATGCAAGAAGGCATGGATGAGTGAAACTGCCACCAGAATGGAAAAAGGCTGTGATTGTACCTCTGTACAAAAATAAAGATGAGTGAAGCGAGTGCAATAATTATCAAGGCGTAAGTTTATTGTGTGTGGTAAGCTAGGCTTACGAAAATATTATGATAATGTAATGAGAGGTATCAGAAGTCCTAGCGAGTGATGAACAGGGTGGCTTTAGGAGTGGTAGAAGATGTGTAGATCATATATCTGCAGTAAAACAGATAGTGGAAAAAGGCTTATGAGAAGGACTATAAGGTGTTCATGGCATTCATGGATCTGGAAAAGAATACGACAAAGTAGACAGAGAAGGATTGTGGAAGGTTTTGCGCATGTACTGTGTAGATGGTAAGCTGCTAGGCGCTGTCAAGAGTTTTTAGGATGGTAGTGAAGCACGTGTAAAGGTAAATGGTTCACGATCGGTGTGGGCGTGCGACAAGGGTGTGTGATGTCTCCATGGTTGTTCTATATATATATATATATATATATATATATATATATATATATATATATATATATATGGTTTTCGCCAAGAAAGATCCACCATTGACATACTCAATCTCCTAACTCATACCACCCATCAATCAATTGATCTTTTTGGAGAAACTCATGCAGTAGCTCTTGATATCTCTAAAGCTTTCGACAGAGTATGGCACCGTTCCCTGCTGTCCAAACTTCCTTGCTATGGACTAACGTCTTTTGTTCCTTTGATTTCTTCATATCTTAGTGACAGGAAAATAAGAGTAAAAGTAGATGATCTATATTCCAATTTTCACTCAATTAACGCCGGCTTGCTGGAGGGATCTTAACGCCAACCCTATTCCTGGTTCATATTAATGATCTCGTATCTGTCACCCGAAATCCCATCCACTCATATGCAGATGACTCAACACTACGTAGTTCATTCACACTCAGGCACCCATTTACAAAATCTAGTATTTCTACCTCTCAACTCAGCACACCCATCTCCATGAATCAAGACCTATCTACGATCAGTGAATGAGGACAAAACAACCTTGTCTCTTTCAATGCTAGTAAAATTAAATATAACCAATTTACTAATAGACAGATATTGCCAGATTCGTACATTACCTTCAGTGCTACTAATATTCCCATCTCCCAAAGTATTGAAATTCTCGGCGTCTCTCTTAACAATGCCCTCAACTGGACCTCTCATGTTAGATCACTTGCTAAAACCGCCTCAAAGAAACTTGGATTATTGCACAGAGTCCGTAACTTCTTCTCTGATGAGCAGTTAGATATAATTTATATGAGTCATGTGCACTCTCAGCTTGAATATTGCTTACCCTTGTGGAATGGATGTGGAGAGGTTGCATTAAAACAACTAGACAAAATTCAGAACAAAGCTGTTACAATTATTAACAACCCTGCCACTACAAATAAACTACCTCCCCTGAAAGTAAGAAGGAATGTTGCCACCCTTGCATTATTTTACAGATATTATTTTGGCAAATGCTCAGACGAAGTTGTGTCCATGGTACTGTATCACCTCTCCACGCCTTCTCTCGTGCTACACGGGCATCTGGTAGCGCTCATGACTGGAATGTCACTCAGCCATATTGCAGAATTTCTGCCAACCAGAATTCTTTCATTCCCCGAACTGCATCTCTCTGGAACTCGCTTCCCCAGAGTTGTTTCCCTCCAAATTTCAATCCACAGCTATTCAAGTCTAACCGTTACAGATATTTTATAAACAGAGGACACCAGTAATCTGGTGTATGGATTATTTTTTAATTCATTTGTTTTTCCTTCCTCAGTTCTGTTATTATATATATATATGTGGACACCAGAACTGAAGAGAGCATACTGAGATGGTATGGTCATGTGGAGAGAATGTATAACAGTGAAGTAGTGAAAACTGTACATCTGAGAGAATTTGATGGAGGAAGGAGGCGAGGTAAGCCAAGAAGAAGTTGGAGGGATTTGGTGGATGTGTGTATAACGAAAAGAGGTATGGAAGTCGGTGAGGCTGGGAGACTGACAAGAGATCGAGCTGGCTGGATGAATGTTGTGAGAAATGCATGATCAGGGATTTGGCATCCCTTTTTAACGTGACAGCATCCGGATTGACTCTATCGGATACGTTTACATGAAGCTACAGGATGTGGTGAATGTTTTTGGGTGTATCAGATAGAGCCACGATTCCTGGAGCTTGAATGATGAGTGAATGGATGCGTGGCCCATTGGACGGGGCAAACTTGGGCTGTCTGGACGTTGCTACTCCTCACCCTGTCCTGTGGTGGGAAAGAAGGTCCGGATGATGATGATGATGATTACCATTATTATTTTTCTTTGCACTTTTTTTTTCTCTAAGATCATTATGACATTATACAGGAAGGTACCCAAGGGTAACCCAAGTACTTGTGCCAAAAATAAATGACCTTGACCTGTTTTTGAAGATGATATATTAATTTTTGTGCACATAGTGCATATCTGACATTGAAATATCTCAGAAACTAATTGAGATACAGAGATTTGGTTGCAAATCCTGGGACAAAAGAGTTTGCTGAGAATTTTGGCTGAATATTTTGCCATTTAGCATAGTGGAAAGTACCGAATTCAATCTGTTCAGTGTTTTCTTTGTAACATGTTTTAGAGAAACCCACAAAACCCATAAATCTGGAACTTTACAGAAATAAAGCTGTGGTCCTTCTCATTATCTGAAAGGAATATGGTTACAGTTATCATAAAGTTAGCCAATTAAAACTGTGCAAATATCTATATTGTGTTCATGTGAAGTTTTGGGGTAGTGAACACAAAAGCATCATTGGCATATCTACAAAGGCAAATAATACTATAAACAGTTATAACGATGCTTCCATATTGTGGCTACACAAAAAGTTAATAGATAACTGTTAATTATTATCATTACTATTGGTAGTAGAAGTACTAGTAGTAGTAGTAGTAGAAGTAGTATTGTTGTTACTACTACTACTACTACTACTGCTGCTGCTGCTACACTATTACTACTGATGATGATGATGATGATGATGATGATGATATTGCTGTATAATATTACTGAGCTTCGCCATATATATGGCGAAGCTTATTGTTTTAGTTAGTATTATTATTTTCCTTTGCACTTTTTTTCTTGGATCGTGATGGTATTACACAAGAAGGTAGCCTAGGGTAACCCACGTACTTGTCAAAATGTAAATGATCTTGACTTATTGTAGTACGTCATATACTTATTTCTGGTGTAGAAAATGCATATCTCAGAAACTAAATGAGATAGTTATTTTGTTGAAAACCTTATGATAAATAGGTTGGCTGAGAAATTTGGCCGAATTTTTGGCCATTAAACCTTGTGGAAATTACCGAATTCAAATCTGCTCAGTGTCTTCTTTGTAACGCGTGTTAGAGAAAACTACAAAAACTGTAAAGCTGTAACTTTGCAGAAATATAGCTGTGGCCCCTCTCATTGTCTGCAAGGAATATGGTCACAATTAGTTGGTTACTGAGACAATTGTAAAATGTACCCATTCTTCATTTATTTCCTCCAGACCTTTGTCTTCAGATCTTGTTACACAATCTTCAGATCTTGTTGATATTACACAAGAAGCTACCTTAGGTTAATCAGAGTACATGTTGTGTTCATATGAAGTTTTAGCCAGTAAACACAAAAGCAGCATAAATAGTTATGGCGAAGCTTCCTTACTGTGGCATCACAATAAGTAAATAGGGAACTAGTTTTGTTATTATTATTATTATTATTATTATCATTATTGTGGTTGTTTTGTTGTTGTTGTTGTTGTTGTTGTAGAGAGGCCTGCCCACCCTCCATTCACTCGATGTACTCGTAGTGCTTCATTCAGATTAAATATATCTGTGCTGTTTACTTATCCCCTAATTCTACTGACTATCAAAAATTCTTCGACTATCTTACTACTACGATGGAACACATTCTGTCCATTTCTCCTTTCTCTGAAATCTCCATTCTTGGAGATTTCAATGTTCACCACCACCTTTGGCTCTCCTCTCCTTTCACGGATCCACCTGGTGAACAAGCCTACATCTTTTCTATCCTTAATGACCTAGAGCAGCTTGTACAGCACCCTACCCGTATCCCTGACGCCCTTGGAGAGAGCTCCAACATACTTGACCTCTTCCTCACAACCAATCCTTCTGCTTACTCTGTTAATCTTTTCTCTCCGTTGGGCTCCTCCGATCACAACCTTATTACCTTAACCTGTCCTATCGCTCCAGTACGGCCTGCGGACCCTCCAGGGAAACGTCGTCTCTGGCATTTTGGAGCTGCGGACTGGGAGGCCCTCAGGCAGTACTTCTTTGATTTTCCCTGGAATGATTATTGCTTCCATGGCCGTGAGCCCTGCCCGGAATCGTGCTAAGTCTGTTCTTCGCTCTACTAAAAATAATTTCATCCATACTAAATGCTCTCAACTCTCCAACTCGAATTCTTCTCGCTCCTTCTGGCACCTTGCCAAAAATCTTTCTAACAACTTTACCTCATCATCCTTCCCTCCTCTTTTCTACTCTGATGGTTCTGTAGCTATTTCTTCTACTGATAAAGCAGATCTCTTCGCACAGACTTTCTCCTCCAATTCCACCTTAGACGATTCCGGTGCTGTTCCTCCATCACTTCCCCCCTCTGACTTCCTCATGGCTGACATTAAAATTTCTTCAGTTGATGTATTTTCTGCCATTACTGGCCTCAGTACTAACAAGGCATATGGGCCTGATGGAGTCCCTCCTGTTGTTCTCAAAAACTGTGCTTCTGTGCTTACACCCTGCCTAGGCAAACTATTTCGCCTTTGTCTGTCAACTTGTACCTTTCCTTCTTGCTGGAAGTTTGCTTTCATTCAGCCAGTCCCAAAGAAGGGTGACCACTCCCAACCCTCCAACTATCGTCCAATTGCTTTAACGTCCTGTATTTCAAAAGTTTTCGGAGTCAATTCTTAATAAAAAATTTTAAGGCATCTTTCCTATCACAACCTTCTTTCCGATCGTCAGTATGGGTTCCGTCAGGGACGCTCCACTGGCGATCTTCTCACCTACCTTTCAGACTCCTGGTCATCCTCCTTTCGGGACTTTGGCGAAAGCTTTGCCATTGCACTTGACATCTCAAAGGCTTTCGATCGAGTCTGGCATAAATCTTTAATTTCCAAACTGCCCTCCTACGGTTTCTATCCTTCTATCTGTGCCTTCATCGCTAGCTTCCTTTCTGGTCGTTCTATAGCCGCTGTCGTAGACGGCCATCGTTCTTCTCCTAGATCTATCAACAGTGGTGTTTCTCAGGGCTCTGTCCTATCACCAACTCTCTTCCTTTTATTCATCAATGATCTTCTAAGCTGTACATCTAACCCTATCCACTCATACGCTGATGACTCCACCCTTCATCTTTCCATTCGGTTCCCGCAACGCCCATCTCAACAGTTACTTCAAGAAACAAGGGATGAGGCTATGGCACACCTAATGTCTGACTTGGCTCATATCTCTGACTGGGGTAAAAATAATATGGTTGTCTTTAATGCATCTAAGACTCAGTTCTTACACCTATCAACCCGACAAAATCTTCCACAGGTATACCCACTAATGTTTAATAATATTCAGATTAATCCTGCATCATCCTTGAACATGCTTGGGGTTTCATTTACTCGGGACTTATCTTGGAAAGATCATATTACATCTCTTGTAAAATCTGCTTCCAAGAGATTGGGTGTGCTAAGCCGACTCCGCTTTTTCTTTCCCCTGCACAATTGTTGACTCTATACAGGGGTTTTATCCGCCCCTGTGTGGAGTACAACTCTCATGTGTGGGGAGGCTCCCCACATACAGCTCTTCTCAATAGGGTGGAGTCAAAGGCTTTTCGTCTCATTAACTCTCCTCCTCTTACTGACTCCCTTCAACCTCTGTCTCTTCGCCGCACTGTTGCATCTTTATCTCTTTTCTATCGCTACTTTAATGGTCACTGCTCCTCTGAACTGTCTGCTTGCATTCCTCCACCTCTACGACGGGCGCGTAGCACCCGTCTGGCAGCAAACTCTCATCCCTTTTCTGTCCAACTCTCTAATGCAAGAGTTAACCGTTACTCCCAGTCTTTCATTTATGCAACAGGTCAGCTCTGGAACTGTCTCCCTCTGTCTGTATTTCCTGCTGCCTATGATCTCCAGTCTTTAAAACGTAGTGTGTCCAGGCATCTCAAAATGATCGGATCTTGAATTTGGCTCTCTATTGTATTTTGTTTTTCTCTTGGAGGGAACTGTTACTGCGGGCTCATGGCCTTTGGTTCCTTCTTCCTCGCATTAAAAAAAAAAAAAAAAAAAAAAAAAGATTATTGCAATGTGTGAGAAGGTAAAAGTTTCTTGCAAAGCTAGGAAACCATTTACCATGTTCGGAGCTAACCATGTAACCAAATGGCTCCTAGTGGTCAAGTGGAATAAGGCACTCCAATTGACTTATTCCTGTATGGTTAGGGTATACTGTTCTCATAACACCAAACAAAGATGAGGGAGGTTGAAATCCCTTGCTTTAAAATGGCGGCACGGGACTAGCTCCTGTGGCCTGTGCTCCCGATGGTGTAAAAGAGGATTGAAAAATGATGCTGATAATAATAATAATAATAATAATAATAATAATGATTATAATAATGATCTATCTATCTGTCTATTGCCAGACGCCTCAATCCCGTTTGGGGTGGCCACAAACAAATCGCCTCCACTTCGCCCTGTCCCTCGACATTTCACTCTCATGCTCCCAATGCACCCCCCCCCTCTCTCACATACCTCTCCACCCCATCCATCCATCTCATCCTCGGCCTCCCCCTCTCTCTCCCCCCCTCCACCTCACTCACATACACTCTTCGTCAGTCTTTCACCCTCCATCCTCTCCACATGGCCAAACCACCTCAGTGTATTCCTCCTAACGCTTCCTATCACATACACATCAACACCACAACGCTCCTTTATATCCTCATTTGTCAACCTGTCTCTCCATGTGACTCCACAGGCTTCTCTTAAATAACTCATTTCTACTGCTCTCGCTCTTGACTTGTGTCCTTCCAACAACGTCCAAGCTTCACTTCCGTACATTAGAGTCGGTATCACAATACCGTCATGTAGTAACGTTTTCACTTCCATGCTCACTTCCCTGTTTCTTATCGCTACTTTCAAGGAACCAGCAACCTTTCTTCCCTCTTCCCTGTTGTACCCTTTCAAACACTTCACCCTCCAAACCTCCATCCTTACTCATCACACTACCCAAGTACTTAAACGTACTCACATTTTCCAATTCCTCACCATCCAACCTCGATGTACATTCACTGACTTCACCTCTCTCAAAGACCATCACCTTACTCTTCCCTACATTCACCTTTAGATTCCGTTCCTTATACACTCTCCCAAACTCATCCACCAAGCCTTGCAGCTCCTCTTCGTCTTCACTCAACAACACAGTATCATCTGCAAACAACAGTACAGGGAGTTCCCAGACACTACCCTCTCTCACCAGGGCCACTCCAACATCCACTACCCTACCTTGTATACCTCCTGTATTACCCCATCCATGTACAGATTGAACAACCATGGAGACATGAGACATCCCTGTTTCAACCCAAATTTCAAAGAGAAAAATTCACTCAGTGCACCATCCACACGCACTGCAGCCTTAGCACCATCATACATACTCTTCACAGCATTCAATAACTTCCCATCTACTCCATATATTCTTAATACTTTCCACAATCCTTGTCTATCCACCCTGTCATATGCTTTCTCCAAATCCATGAAAGCCGCATACAACTTCTTTCCCTTCTCTAGAAACTTTTCCACTAAAGATCTAAGAATGAATATCTGATCTACACAACCTCTTCCCTTCCTAAAGCCTCCCTGTTCTTCTCCAACTAATTCCTCTGTTCTTTCTCTAACTCTGTCAATAAGTATCCTACCATACACTTTTCCTATTATACTAAGAAGACAGATGCCCCTATGATTACCACACACTTCTTTTTCCCCTTTTCCTTTGTACAAGGGAATAATTATACCTGACTTCCAATCCTCCGGGACTCTACCTTCCTCCCAGGCTAATCTGCACATCTTCCACATCCATTCTACTACTATCTCTCCCCAGTACTTCTGCAATTCACCACACACTCCATCAATTCCTGGAGCTTTCCCCAATTTAACTTTCTTCATTTCTTCCACAACTTCTATCCTATTGATTTCTTCCTGTCTTCTCACCTCCCTCCTTCTCCAAGCCATTCCCCAGCCACTTATACTCGCATCACTTCCATCCTCTATGCTCAACAATTCCTTAAAGTGTTCTCTCCATCTGCTCACTTTTTCTCCCTTCTCCACTAGTAATCTACCATTTTTATCTTTCACTCCCCTGCTAACTTCCCTTCCACCCTGTCTTACTCTTTTCACCTCTTTCCAGAACATTTTCTTACAGTCCCTCCACTTTACACTCAAATTCCTTCCAAATTCCTCATCCACTCTCTTCTTACTCTCTCTTACTAATCTTTTCATCTCTCTCTTTCTTTCTACATATAACTCTCTCTTCTGCCTCTCAACTTCTTCCACGCCCCTATTTCTCATCCATTCATTGTATGCTTTCTTCTTTTGTGCCACCGCCTGTCTCACCTCTTCATTCCACCACGCTGTTCCTTGCACACCCCTCCGTCTTCTCTTCCTCCCACACATCACATCACATGCTGCACATATTTCTTCTGTAAATATCCTGCACACACCTTCCACGTCCCCCATCTGCTCCAATTCATATTTGCCCAATCGTTCCTTCACTTCTCTCTTATACTCTGCCTTTTTCTCATCCTCTTGTAACCTTTCCACTCTCATTACAAATACTCCTTCTTCCCGTCCTTCCCTTCTTCTATTTCTCCATCCTAATTGGATCTTGATTCTGGCCACCACCAAGTAGTGGTCAGAAAGTCCACTCCCCCAACCTCTATAAGCTCTTGCATACATTACACATTTTCGCATCCTTTCATCCACACACACATAATCAATCATTGCCTTCCTTTCATTCAGTTCACCACCCACCCTTCTCATCACTCGCCATGTATACCTGCGGATCATTTTACGCCTGAAGAGGGTATTGGGTATCACCAACCCCCTCCCAGCACAAATGTCCACTAACGCACTGCCATTCTCATCTATCTCAGCAGGCACACCCCACTCACCAACTATTCCATCCACCTTCACATTCCCTACTTTACCATTCATATCACCGATCAAAGACACTCTCTCATTCCTTCCAAACTTTTCCATGCACACTTCCACATCTGTCCAGAACTCTTCTCTCACTCCGCTTGCACGATCTTGTGTTGGCACATACACACACACAATCACCCACATTTGTATTCCAACTTTCAATCTTACCGATACAATCCTTGTCCCAACTGATCCATTCTGTCTTATGCTCTTCTTCCATCTTTTACTCACAACTATACATACTTCTTCTTTTGCCCTCTCATTCTCATCTACTCCTGCACATATACCCCATCCATATCTCATTCTCTCACGCTCTCACCTTTCCATTTCGTTTCACTTATTCCGCATACATCAACTTTCGCACCCTCAAGCACCTGGACAATCTCTCTCTCTTTCACCTCATCATTCGTTCCCCTTACATTCCACGTTCTGATTACCATGTCCTTTGTCCGGTCCTTGGTCGTCATCTTTTGGTCAGTCCTTGTCCGAGGCTTATTGTTTGTCTTTTTAGTTAGTTGTTTTCCGGGAGGGGCACTAACCCTCCGCCAACCCTTTTAGTCGCCTTTTACGACAAGCAGGGATACTGGGGGAGTATTCTTGAAAAAAAAATAAAAATAAAAAATACCCCCAGGGGTAGGTAAATAGGTGAGCAAGCCTAGTTTGTACTGTACTTCTGCTCCTGCATCCAGCAGTAAATCTGTTACTATTCCATCTTCTCCCGGGGCCTTCCCTTGTTTCATGTTTTTAAGACAAATATTTACTTCGTCTTGTGTTTTCTCATGTATTTCACTTGTGTCAACTGAAAAGTTAGCTATTGGTACTACTGTCTTTGAGGCATACAGTTCTTTGTAAAATTCTTCAACTCTCTTCACCATCTTATCTCTGCATTTAATGATTTCACCGTTTTTGTCTTTTAGTGATGTAATTTGTTGCTTTCATAGTGCCATTTTACTTCGGACCTGTTTGAGACTTTTTCCATTTTTGATGGATTCTTTGATCTGATCCATGTTTCTCTTTCTTTTTTCTTCTCTTTGTCTTTTGTTGATAAGCTTATTTAATTCTGCTCATTCTATTTCGTCTTTCTTTGTCTTTACTTTCATTTCATTTCGTTTTTTCATAAGCTCGAGTGTCTTTTCTGAATACTTCTTGGCTTTGGTTGTATTAGGTTTTCCTACTACCTTTGCTGATTCTCTTAGCACTTTTGTTAGTCTGTCATTCAGCTCATCGATGTCACATTCAGCGTTACTTAGAGCCTGAAATATTGTTGTCTGCAAGATTTCTGTTAATTAGAAATCCTACACCACTAACTCTTTCA
Organism: Coenobita brevimanus; assembly: GCF_032717465.1. Classification (NCBI taxonomy): domain Eukaryota; kingdom Metazoa; phylum Arthropoda; class Malacostraca; order Decapoda; family Coenobitidae; genus Coenobita; species Coenobita brevimanus. The sequence goes on along the minus strand of NC_137069.1, from coordinate 47,210,812 downwards.
TTTTCCTTTCCTCTGTAGTAAAATAGGTGTTTCGTGTCTTCGAGCTGAATTACTTTTTCTTTTCTGCGGATCTCACTCAAACCTACAATATCCCAACTAATGTTTTCCAGTTCAGTCATCAGGTTATCAAGTTTGTAATCTTCTGCGAGGCTTCTTACATTGTATGCATAGATCTTCATCGATTTCATTTTCTTTAACATCCAAGAGTCTAATTTTCCAACACAGTGCCTGCTCACTTTCGGTGGCATACTGCCCGTAAGCACAGGAGGCAGTGCGGTCGGACCTTTAGTAGACGATGATCCAACAGGAACGCCCGTTAAATCATTTGCAATAGAACTCATGTTTGGTTGGGAGGACTGTGGCAAATAATCTCACCTCCCTGCCACATAGTTTCTGGTGAGATGTAATTTTTGTGTCACTTTATTCGTTGTAATTGGTGGATCCCTATATATCTTACAGGGGGTCCCATGATCCGCGCCGTCTAAGACGGTACCTCGTATATCTACAAGGCCTTCCCCTATCCGCCACCCGGGGACGCGCCAGGTAGCAGTAGGATCCTGCCCCTGGATATATATATATATATATGTGTGTGTGTGTGTGTGTGTGTGTGTACTGGTAATTCCAGCAGGAATGATGAGAGGTGGAGTCAGAGGTCCCATGGGAGGGCATGAGGTAATTAAGAAGCAGGATCACTCAAGATCATCTATGCCATTCCTCCCACCAACCGCCTCCCTCCTTCCTGGCGTGACTGAGACCGAGTAATCATGTGGTGGTGCTCCTTTGATCCGCCGAGGCAGGGGAGGCGCCGGAATGAGGCTGTCTTGGCGCAAGGAATATCTTGCAGGCTTTCCTTTAACCACGGCTTTGATAAGTTGTTTGTGTTCATATTCTTGCCTATTAAAGAAAATTTTATGAAACTTTTAATAGGTCGCATGTACTGAGGAGAGCTAATGTAGGCTATATCTCACTTTTTCCTTTCCGAGTCCTTTCCCTTGGCAAATAAAATCGTTTGAAAACATCAAGAATGAAATATATGAATGCATTCTCGAACTGAATTGGTTGACCACTGCACTGCTCTGATGCGTTATGCTTTTGTCAGTACTGGAGACCAAGATGACATCATTTTTGGCACCTCACCCTATACCTTCCCCCGAGATTCAGCCTGTGTGTGTGTGTGTGTGTGTGTGTGTGTGTGTGTGTGTGTGACTTAGCTCCTTTTGGGCTATATGGTGGATTTTATTGGAGCTTCTCAGGTGAGTTCGCCTGTTTACCGGAAAAGTCTTCCACTATATACAATTTTCCAACCATGATTTTTAGGGAGGTCAACCCCCTCACCATAAAAAAAATTCTCAGACGTAGTGAAAGGAGAGCAGATTTGGCTTTGATATCTTAGTATAAGTTGTATTGCTATATTTGGGGAGTGTGACCCACCCAAATGATTTGGGGGGGGGGTCAGCACCCTTCCCAAAATAACAAAAGACCAGTAATAGAAATATCTGAATGAAACTTCCCCAGTTAGTTCGTCTGGTTACTCCGAAGGTCTTCCACTATATATAGTTTTCCAAACGTGATTCTTAGGGAGGTTAGTCCCCCTCACACACAAAAGAATTTCAGAAACAGTGAAAGCAGGGAAGATATTGTTTTGGTATTTTACCAAATACAATGGGCTCTCATTCCTAATGCAATATTTTGGGAGCGTGCCCCTCCCTCAGTGATTCTTAAGGAGGTCACCCCCCCCCCCTCCCAAGAATAAAATCGATCAGAAATAGGGGAAAGTGAGAACATGGATATCAACGAAATCGGCATACATAAAACACGATTGGGTATGCTGTTTCTATGGATTATCTGGATGCAGAAGATAAAACTGCACATATTCTATATATCTATCTATCTATTACCAGAAGCCTCAACCCCATAAGGAGTGGCCACGAACATATCGCCTCCATGTTGCCCTGTCCCCCGCCGTTTCACTCCCCTCCCCCCAGCTAACACAACCCTGTCTCATATACCTCTCTACTCCATCCCCCCCATCTCATCCTCAGCCTCCCCTTCCCTCTCCCCCATTCCACCTCACTCACATACACACTCCTCGTCAGTCTCTCACTTTCCATCCTCTCCATATGGCCAAACCACCTCAGTGTATTTCTCCTAACGCTTTCTATCACATCCTCATCCACACCACAACGCTCCTTCACTTCCTCACTTGTCAGTCTGTCTATCCATGTAATTCCACATGCTCCTCTCAGATAACTCATTTCCACTGCTATCACTCCTGGCTTGTGTACTTCCAACAGGGTCCAAGCTTTACTTCCATACTTTAGAGTTGGTATCACAATACTATCATGCAGCTACTTTGTACTTCCATGCTCACATCCCTATTTCTTATCACTGTTTTCAAAGTTCCAGCAACCTTTCTTCCTTGTTGCCCCCTTTCAAGCACTTTATCCACCAAACTCCCACATATACTCTACACATTGCCCAAGTACTTAAATGCGCTCATTTTCCATTTCCTCATCATCCAACTTCATTGTGCATTCACTGACTTTATTTCTCTCGAAGACCATAACATTAATCTTCCCTACATTCACCTTTAGATTCCGTTTCTTACACACTCTCCCAAACTCATTCACTAAGCCCTGCAGCTCCCCTTCGCCTTCACTTAAAAACATAGTAACATCTGCACACTAGACTAAAGGAAGTGTCCAAACGCTGCCCTCTCTCATTACCGCCACTCCATCATCCACTGCCCTGCCTTGTACCTCTTTTAGAACCCCACACATATACAGATTGAACATTCATGGTGACATGATATATCCCTATTTAACTTCAACATTCATATAAAAAAATTCGCTCAGTTCACTATCCACTCGCACTGCAGTTAGCAGCCTCATACAGACTCTTCACGGCACTCAACAACTTCCCATTTACTCCATATATTCTTGATATTTTCCATACTCCTTGTCCATCTACTCTGTCATATGCTTTCTCCAAATCCACGAAGGCCACAGACAACTTCTTTCGCTTCGCTAGTAACTTTCCACTAAAGAGCTAAGGATGAATATCTGATCTACGCAACCTCTTCCCTCCTAAACCCTCCATGTTCTTCTTCAACAAATTCCTCTGCTATTTCCTTAACCCTGTCAATGAGTATCCTACCACATACTTTTCCTATTGCACTAAGAAGATAAATGCCCCTATGATTACCCCACACATTCTTTTTACCATTTTCCTTTGTACAGGGGGATAATTACACCTGACTTCCAATCCCCCGGAACTCTACCTTCCTGTCAGGTCAATCTGCACATCTTCCACATCCATTCTACTAATATCTCTCCCCTATGCTTCAGCATTTCACCACACACTCCATCAATTCCTGTTTTTTTGTTTTTTTGTTTTTTTTTATTTTAACTTTCTTCTTTGCTTCCCTTACTTCCTCCCTTCTCACCTCCCTCCTTCTCCCAGCCATTCTCCAACCACTTATACCCGCATTACTTTCATTTTCTATGTTTAACAGTTACTTAAAGTGTTTGCTCCATCTGATCACTTTTTCTCCCTTCTCCACTATCCATCTGCCATTTTTATATTTCATTCCCCTACTAACTTCCCTATCACCCTGTCTAACTCGTTTTACCTCCTTCCAGAACATTTTCTTACATTCCCTCCACATTATATCCAAATTCCTTCCAAGTTCCTCATCCACTCTCTTCTTACTCTCTCTTACTAATCTTTTCACCTCTCTCTTCCACCTTATATATAACTCTCTCTTTCGTCTCTCAACTTCCTCCATGCCTCTGCTTCCCATCCATTCACTCTATGCATCTTTCTTTTGCGCCAGTTTGTCTCATTTCTTCATTCCACCATGCTGTTCCTACACCCCTCAACCTCACATGTTGCACAGATTTCTTCTCTGATTATCTTGCACACACGTTCCACCTCCTCTATCTGCTCCAAATCATATTTAACCAATCACTCCTTCACTTCTCTCTTATATTCTGCTTTTTTTTTTCATGCTCTTGCAACCTTTCCACTCTCGTTGTATTGACAGCTTCCTCTTGTCCTTCCCTCCGTCTATTCTTCCACTGCACTTGAACCTTGAATTTTGCCAGCACTAAGTGGTGGTCCGATAATCCACTCCCCCAACCTCTGTATGCTCTTGCATCCATTACGTACCTTTTCATTCTCTCATCCACACACACATAATCAATCATTACCTTCCGTTCATTCAATTCATCACCCACCCTTCCCATCACTTGGCATGTACACCTGTGGATTATTTTGTGCATAAAGAGGGTATTGGCTATCACCAACCCTCTCCCCACACATAGTCAACTAGAGCACTGCCATTCTCTCCACTTCTGCAGGCACACCCCACTCACCAACTACTCCATCTAGCTTCACTTTCCCTAGTTTTCCATCCATATCTCCAATCAACAGCACTCTCTTGTGCCTCATAAACTTTTCCATGCATGGTTCCACATCTGTCCAAACTTCTTCTTTCACTCTGTTTGCACGATCTTGTGTTGGTGCAGACAAACATACAATCGCCCACGTTTGTAATCCAACTATTAGTCTTACCCACCCCACACAATCCTTGAATCAACTAATTCGTGCTCTTTTATGTTCTCCTTCCAACTCTTGCACACAACAATACATACACCCACGTTTGCCCCCTCTCTCTCAGCTACTTCCTCGCATATACCCCATCCATACTCCCACTCTCTCACACTCCTGCCTTGCCATTTAGTCTCCGTTAATCCACATATGTCCACTTTTGCACTCTCAAGCACCTGGACAATCTGTCTTTCATCTCATCTTTCGCACCCCTTACATTCCATGTCGCCATCCGAACCATGTTTTATGTCAGATCCACTATATTATTGATAACTCAGACGATTTTATTCTAGCTAGGAGATATATTACGTTCTTCAGTAAATTACTTCAATGCTAGAGGCCTTTAGTAAGCTGAAGAAAATCGTCTGCAAATCTTGAGAATATGAGAAGCCAGTGCCAAAGTGTTAGACAGACACGGGATCGTCCAGGTCGTACTGTGGAACTTCATAAGGAGTACGAGAGTGAATGACCTTCCGTCTACAAAACCTTATGGAGTTGCTGACGAGCAAGGCTTATCCAAGAGCCTCTTCCTCTTCTGAAAATACGTCATCGGATTCATGGGTTAAATCACATCAGTCTCCTTACTTTTTTAACTTATTCTTGCTACCCCCGCAAATACCAATACACCAGTCCTGGATGAGACAGCCCTAGCATGTATTCAATATGGACGGTGGGTGTTAGCGCCGAAGTGGTGACATGTGGACGTGTAGGAGGACTACTGGGCCTTGGGATAGGCTACTGCCCCCGAGATGTAGGCTCTGAAGCCTTTGCCCAGAGTCGGAGACAAAAAAAAAAAAAAAAAAAAAAAAAAAAGATTATATTCAACTGACGACAGTCGTGCTGGACAGTGAAAAATGTTATATCTATCTAACCCGTCCAGTTCAGGAAGTAACCAGTCCTAAAAGGAATGCGTCCCCCCCTTACCCCCATCCCCACCTGAGAGAGATGCTTTGTAACGTGTGGCATTACTGTTCTGGTAACAGTGCACGCCTCTTATCAGAGATGAGGATGAAGAGATGGACTTTAGGAGAGGCGGGTTACGTCCATCTGCACCAAACTGGCCTCATTTGATTTGGATTCATCAAATAATGTGAAATAGATGTTATCATAACAGTATTAGGATACTATTAGTTTGATAACAGTTTGAGACTGTGCACGCCCACTATATCAGACCATCTGGCCGATGCTGCCATACCCCAAGTATACAGTCATATGCTGCCCACGCTTCTCTCTCTCTCTCTCTCTCTCTCTCTCTCTCTCATATATATATATATATATATATATATATATATATATATATATATATATATATATATATATATATATATATATATATGCTGTGTGTGTGTGTGTGTGTGTGTGTGTGTGTGTGTGTGTGCTGGCACCTCCTGCCCGAAGCCTGCCAAAAGTCATCGTATCCATATCCTACAGGCATTGACAGAAAGAGAGAGAGAGAGAGAGAGAGAGAGAGAGAGAGAGAGAGAATCTCTTACAGATCGTTGATGAACTTGTCGCAGGTCACAGATGAAGTTTAAGGGGGCTCGAACACTAATTACTGGCAATTATTTATTTTACTTAAAACATCAGTGTAACATATCTGTATGAAACAGTCACACCGTATTATCGTTCTGTTAATAAATGAGCTGCGGTATTGTTGGCTTACAGGATCTGTATCTTCCGAACATATATAGAGTTTTTATGATTCAACGAATCCTTTCACTGGCCATTTTATTCAGGGATGCCAAGCTAGTGATGACGTTTACGGCAATAAGAATGGAAGCAGTACGGTAGGTCCTACGCTTTACGTAAACCAAGTACTAAAAAACGCTGCCGATCAGTTTTCCGATAACTTATTATTAGTGTTATAACTAGCCATTGATGCTCTTTGGTAAAAGTGGGTAAAAAAAAAACGCATTAGTAGATACTGCATACCCAAAACTACGTAAAAATATACCCAGAAACTTTTACATGGCGTAGTGTCAGCCAATGCTTGTGACTGGCTGATGATTACGTCATGGGCAGGGCCAATATGTCTGTGGGTGGGGCTTGTTTCGCCTGGAGAATATAAATGAAAATTAGGTGTAAAACTGCTATCACGCTTTCGTCAGTGCTGAACTGTTCTGATCTTACAATAACTTTGTAGCTTCTTGTAGTGAAGTTTTTTAGATCAGTTATACATATATCAGACTCGTGGACGAGCGGTTGTTATACGTGAGTAGTTTTGTAAGCAGATAATCTTCGTTCCCTTTTTGTCATGCAATGACAGGAGAGGTAAAGATTAGTATGGGACTATTTTTATTTGTCTTGGAAATATTAACTAAGTCTCTCACACACGAGTGAAGTATAAGTAGAGTCCCGCGAGCTACCTCCTTGTCTCTCTCTCTCTCTCTCTCTCTCTCTCTCTCTCTCTCTCTTCCACCCTCTCGCCCATGTTGCTAGCCTCCTTCTGAGCTCTGCTTCCTAAATTTTGGTATAGCAGTGGTCGTGTTACGTGTGTTACGCTGTTGTTGAAATGTTCTAGAACCCTGTGTGTGAGTATGTGTGTATGTGTGTGTATGGTCACGAGGCATTGTTCGTGTGCCTATCTCACTGACACACTACCTATCATCCCCTGATTTGCTGCTTCCGGTGTATTGTCAACATTCCTTCACTTAGAGTTGCAAGCTCATATCCCTTTCCCAGGCTTGCCTGGTGCTCTGTCTATCTATCTATCTATCTAGCATGTTTTTTATAATGAATTGTATTTATAATATAGAGTCCTGACACTAATACATTAAGATGACCCTTAATGACCTAGAGCAGCTTGTACAGCACCCTACACGTATCCCTGACCACCTTGGAGAGAGTTCCAGCATACTTGATCTCTTCCTTACAACTAATCCTTCTGCTGACGCTGTTAATCTTTTCCCTCCGGTGTGCTCCTATCACAACCTTATCACATTAACCTGTTCTATCACTCCAGTAAGACCTGTGCACCCTTCCAAGAAGCCACGTCTGTGGCACTTTGGAGCTGCTGATTAGGAGACCCTCAGGCCTACAGAAAGTACCGGATTTTCACTGGAGTGATGATTGCTTCCATGTCCGAGAGCCATTTGAGTTTGCCTTGCACAATACGGAGGTTATTCTCTCGGTCATGGAAGCGTACATTCCTTTCTCATATCCAGTGACTAATGCCAAAATAAAAACTTGGTTTAATCACGCTTATTCTAATGCTGTTCACAACAAGGTGAAGGCCTACAGAAAGTACCGGAGCCAACCCACCCCTGAATCTCATCTCTTTTATGTTTCTGCCCAGTATCGTGCTAAGTCTGTTCTTTGCTCTGCTAAAAATAATTTCATTCTTGCTAAACGCTCGCAGCTCTCCAACTCAGATTCTCCCTACTCCTTCTGGCATCTTGCCAAAAACCTTTTTAACAAATTTATCTCATCATCCTTCCCTCTTCTTTTTCACTCTGATTATTCTTTATCTATTTCTTGTACTAATAAAGCAGAACTCTTTCGTTTCTCCTCCAGTTCCACCTTAGACTATTCTGGTGCTGTTCCTCCATCACTTCCCCCCTCTGACTTCCTCATGGCTGACATTAAACTTTCTTAACTGATGTATTTTCTGTCATCACTGGCCTCAATAATAACAAGGCATATGGGCTTCATGGGATCCCTCCTCTTGTTCTCAAGAACTGTGCTTTTGTGCTTACACCCTGCCTAGGTAAACTTTTTCTCCTTTGTCTATCAACTTGTACCTTTCCTTCTTGCTGGAAGTTTGCTCTCATTCAGCCTATCCCAAAGAAGGCTGACCATTTCTAACCCTCTAACTATCGCCCAGTTGCTTTGATATCTTGTTTTTCAAAAGGAGGAGAGAAGATGTCTCTCCAGCACACCTTGACTCTGAAGATGGATGGCTGAGGAAATGGTCTGGGAGATCACTGACTCATGGAAGGTGTGTCTGAATAATTTAGGCATGAAATTGCTACCCTGATCTGACTGAACCTCATTTAGGTGACCAGACCTAGTGAAAAAATTAATCATCTCCCTTACCTCTGCTTGAGCTGAGATATTTCTCAAGGGGATGGCTTCAGGATACCTAGTGACTATGTCCAATCGTATCGTTTTGTATCGTGTATAAAGGCCCCAACATGCTTGCATGCGTCGGCCTCGGCCACCTACTGGCAGCTCTCCATACTGCTCATTCTCTGCAAGCCTCTGAATTAATTTCCTTATCCCTGAGGTCACACTCATGTGACCTCGGAGAAGGTCTCTTTAGGTCTGCCTTTTGCAACCCTACCGCCGACATTCGCACTTTTGTCTTTCCGCACCTAGTTGTCATCCTCCATCCTCTCCACGTGTCCAAATCATCTCAACCTACCCCTCCTCATCAGAGCACCAATACTGCTCAGTCCCGTCCTTCCTTTCAAATCTTCAGTCTTCAATCTAGCTCCCCCCCCCCCAGGCCTCACATTCAGGGATGCACTACACATCCATCTAATCATTGTCATTTCTCTACGTTTGAGTATTCGAATATCCTCTACCATTACTGCCCAGGTTTCTCATAGCCTGGAGCAAGAGCCCTCACATTGTCAGGAGAGGCAACACCTCCCTGAGCTTCCTCCAACCACTCCTTAATGTAGCCACAGACTAGCTCTACCCCACCTCCAGCACGTAATATGTCTCCCAAATAACAAAACTCTTTCACACACTTAAGAGACTCACTAGTAAGACCAATTCTTTCACACCTGACAACCTCTGTATGCTCTTCCCAACACATTGCACTCACGAGATCAGCATTATCTCCCGGTCTGAATATAGTACAGGGCGACCCCAAAAAACCTCCATCTCGAAAGGCTGTAGCACTATCAGTAGTGAGGCGGGAGGGGCGGGGATAGGGTCTGTTGGTAGCCCAACCCCAATCGTCCTCAGTCGCCAACATGGCGTGGTCGGGAGCACACCGTGTGTTCTCTGTTGAAACGTTCTTCACAAACAATCTTTCCGTGATCGCCATGAAGAGGGCCTTTCTAAGACGTTTCAGTATGCCACGGAACCAAAACATTCCAGATCGGAAAACCATCTGGCAGTGGGTTGGGAATTTCAGGGCAACAGGCTCAGCTTTAAAAAGAAAATCACCTGGTCGACCTAGGAGTGCGCGTATGCCTGAGAATATTGAAGCATTGAGTCGATCTGTTGTGCAGTGTCAGAGACATTCTGCACGGAAGCATGCTTTAGCTGTAAGGATATCTCGGGAAACTGGAAGGAGAATCTTACTCAAAGACCTTCACTTCCATCCATACAAAATGATGGTTGTGCAAGAACTCAATGCGATAAACTGGATAAACCGCAGGGAGTTATGCGAGAACATTCTGTAATGTGTTTCGGAAGATGCTGCTCTCTTGTGCAGTATCGAAACTCATTTTCATTTGTGTGGCTCTGTAAACAAACAAAATTTTTCGCTATTGGTCTGAAGACAACCCACGCATGCTACACGAAAGACCGTTGCACTCCGATCGAGTGACTGTCGAGCCTTGGCAGCCTTCAGAAATCGCCTCCAAGCTTGTATAGACAATGACGGCCACCATTTGGAGGATGTCTTCTTTAAAATATGATGAATAAAAACTGTATTAAATGAAGTTTCATGTGTGCAAATAATATTTTGATTATCTTTAACCATTTTTTTTTTAATTTACCTTTGAAATGTGGGAGGTTTTTCTGGGTCACCCTGTACCAAAGCATCTTCTATGCACTCAGTTATCACAAATACTGCATAAGACAGAGTTACTTCCCACACTCGTGTGGCAAACCTCGCACTCTGCTTTGACACTACCACCAACAGTCCTAGATATCACCACTTTTGTTTTATCTGCATTTACTCCCAAAGCTTTGTACCCCATCCCGTCTCTCCACTTCATAAATTATTCCTCAATTTTCCTTTCATTCTCTGCAATCAACACCAAGTCATCAGCAAACGACATCCCCCATGGGAGTCTATTTCTGAAACGCGGGAGTTTCAAGCACCTTGACAAACTATATAGGTCTCAAGACTGACCCCTGATGCATGCCAGAATTCACGGAAAACTCATCACTCATATCTCCGTTTACTCACACCTAATTGTGAACACCCATATACATAGCCATAACCACTCTAACAAGCCAGTCCTTGATCTCAAGCTTTCTCTTTGCCCAATTCACCACCTCCCCAAGGGACTGTCAAAGGTCTTCTCCAGATCAACAGAAACAAAGTGGAACTCCCTTTTTTCCCTATATATTTTTCCTGAAGCTGTCGGACAGTGAATGTGGCATCACTGGTCCCTTTGCCTTGGATTAACCCAGATTGCATCTCATCAATGCTCACTTTTTCCCTAATCATAAGTTCTAGGACTCTCTCCATTACCTTCGTTATTTGGCCCAAAAGTTTTACGCCTCTGTAATTTCCATTCCAAGGCATCACCCTTCCTCTTGTACTCATTTAAAGTCACTCTCTTAGGCCAGTCACTTGGGACAACACATTCATGTATATATACATATTTATCAAACCGGCAACTAATTCCACGCTTGTATAACCTGAGTTCTTCAGCGTTTCATCAGTCAACCCAGACACACGTATCACCATCCCCAACTGCATCCTGCCTATTGCCCTGCACACAATAGCAGCATCAGTCAAACGCCAAGGGCCACATACTGGATCTACTGACTCCATATTTCCGTTTTTCCAAACTCCTCATTCAGCAACCGGTTATAATGCTCTCTCCAAGCGCCTATAATATCCTCACAGTTCACTACTCCCTTATCTTCATCATTCTTCCCACACTGCTCACCTATGATATCTCTTGTTTTCCTTTTCACCTGATTTGCCTCCTTAAATACTAAATTGTTCCTTTCAGCGCTATCTACATTATCCAGTAAAAGTCTTTGAGGCTCAGATTTTGCTCTGTATATTTCGTTTATAGCTTTACGCTTGGCAGCCAAGCATTCATTTCTGTTACCATCCCTTTTCATTTCCCCAAAAAAACATTTTTTCTCCTTAACTGCATCTTCTACACCCTCATCTCATCACCATGTTATGGCTTGGTGGACCCCTTCTCCATTGACACACTGAGTCAGGTACTCTCGGGAGACTGCTCTTGATAGCTCTGAACTGTTCAGTAACGCTTCCGCCAACAGCTCCCTGTTCACAATTCCACTCATCTCACTGTAGAAGACATCCCTTACTGCTTGTTTTTTCAACTTCCATATTTTCCTCATAGGTGAATACGTCCCCTTCTTCACCACCCACTCCTTAAGCACCATATCATATATCAATAATTTGCATTTCTGCCACCATTTTTCGCTCCCTATAACTTAAACTTACCTCCCCAACCTCCTGTCAGCCCTGCTGACCAGGAAACAGCCAATCTGGGTACTATTTCCTCAAGACTCATAACACGTAATCAACATACTCTCTCATTTCCTAAAATGTATGTTGCACACAACCATGTTCATTGGCTCTCCAGTTTCGAGTATCCTTTCAACTTCCACATTCTTTGTACCATATGTGCATCCCTCATGTACTCCTTCATACGAGTATCCTTGAGCTTCTTCACCCACATGACCACTGAAGTCCCCTCCCAAACCTACAATCTCATCATCCCCCATTTACATGTATCTAATCATCCAAGAATCAATCTTTTTCAACATCATCCAAGCCAGCATGTGGAGCATACATTAATATGAATGAAATCATCAGAACACCGAACAATATTTTAACTGCGATAATCCTTTCATTCACCCTCATTTCATTCATGATGGTCCACTCATTTTTACTCAACAGCACACCCACACCACCATATCCATTTACACTTCCCTGCCAACATAGTTAATACGTACAGTCTCTCCCTGCAATCACTCTGGTTGATCCCCCTCTATACCCAACATCCTGTGTGCAACCAATATCCAGCCGCCTTCTACTCATAGTCTCTACTACTTCCCCTGCTCTAGTCTTAAAACTACCCACATTCCACGATGCCACTCTGAACCCCCCTTGGGTTAGTCAGGTTCCTCAGGCTTGGTTTTATCATTACTTTTTCTTTATTCTTTTTTGTCAAATGCCAGTAAAATAAAGGATGAGACAGACCACAGGCCCCGCCCACCCATACAGTCCAAAGTCCAGAGAATGGACCTGGGACCCATAGCCCACCAGCCATGGCCAATGGCTGTGGCAGTGGCCTCGGGGCACCCTGTCAGAGCAACTACAGGGGCACCCTACAAGTTCACCTTTGTGCTGTAACTGTCCCGCCATTATCCACCTACTGATAGGGCAGCCTCCTGGGGCGCTGCTGCCAGGTTTAGGCAGAAGCAGTTGCATGGGAACCACAATGCCCTGTACCCTCTGGCACAGATCTGAGCCCCATCCCATCTCAGTCCCCATAACTACATTAGCTGACCCTGTGCCACGCCTTTCCTCAGATGCACACCTAGATAGCAGGGGCAAAGTTTTCTGGCCGCATGCCCTTGCTGGCATCATCCCCTGTGACAGGGGGGTACGTTACGTTGTGTGGTATGCAAAGTGCTTACAAAGTAGTGTGTGATATAGTCAGAGAAAAGTGTTTGGGTGAGTATCCTGCCCTTACACTCCGTGTTAGTGTAACAGTGAAAAGATTAGCAAAGGGGATGGTAAGAATACCGTGATGACTAGTGAAACAGGAGCTCCAGCTCTCCCTGTCACCATCATTCCCATCCTCCTCGGGAGTACCACCTCGGCAAGTTGGTGCTGCAGCCTACTCTACATAATCAAAATATACTGGTGGCCTGATGAGGTCTTTGGCAGATGGCCAACAATATCTACAAGAACTCTAGAGAGTGGGGCATTATAGACAGGACGAAGAACCACTGGCACTGTAGGAATAGGCTTGTTAATCTTACCGACCACCTAGCAGGTGTGGCATGACCTACAATACCAGGAAACGTCTTGGCAAATTCCAAGCCAGTATAAATATGGTGAGATGTATGACAAAGTCTTTCTCACCCCCAAATGTCCTGCTAAGTAGATTAGTGAGGAGCTGATAGATATTCTTATTTCCATGCCTTTTGAACAACCACTTCATACACGTCCTCCCACCCATCATTATGAGCAGGGTAAGGGGGTCTTCACCAGCACATCAACAGGAGTCTCCAACAACACATCAACACACCATTCGCTCTAAGGTAGAAACACTTAGAAAACTCAGCCTTACATTCTTTCTCTCTCATTGCAGAGTCAATCAAAGCCTCAATCTCCGGATCAGATAATGTATATCAGCCAATCCAGACCTGCACTAGCCCTCAACCTCCAAGTTAGCAAGGGAAATAACATCTGGTACCTCATTAGTACTAACATTATCAAAACAGAATGTTACCGTCATGGCTCTAGTTTCAGCGCAGGCAGGTATTAGTGTAGGACATTCTACCTCGAGTTCTTTTGTCCTCTCCTCACTTATGGTACTCTTCGATACACGGGGAAGTGCACTCACTCTCCCTCCTGCTAAGTCATTACCCAAAAGGAAAGTAACCTCTTTTGCAGGTAACTTATTCACGATGCCGATGCATACTGGACCTGTAAGCAATTCTGACTGGAGCTTCAACCAAGTGGACAGACACATAATCAGCTATTCCCTGTAATAAAGCACATCCATAAGGCTCAGCCATATCTATTATACCCTTCATCTTACGAGACTGTAAAGTACCTATGTCTCGGAGTATAGTGACTTCCATAGCATTTTCACCATCAGTTGACACAAGTCTTTTAGAAATGAATATAACAAACAGGGTGTCCTCGGGGGAGTCACTTTGCTTACCATTTGAGGGAGGATGCTCTGATAGAATCTTCTTACCGCCTTCATTAATTTCTGATGGCTTTACTCTCCGAGTCTCACTAATGTTCAATGATAGCTCTACAGGAGTCTGACTGTCAACAAGTGACTGCTCTACTCTGGCTTCCAACTCACTAATCACCTGCTGAAGATCTGTTTGACAACCATTCAGCCTATTTGTTTGTGGTTGTTCACTTTCAATATTAACGATCCCCCAAGTATTTATAAGAGCAATCGATCTAGCTATATGACTTCCTCTCATCATCTTCCAGCACTCTTCCTCTATATGACCCTTCCTATTACAAAACTTGGAACTTCTTACTGGTCCTTTAGCAACAATATCCTCACACTCTTTGGTAGATCTAACATGCTCTGGGTTTACAGTTTTTACAGTAGTCATCTAATTTGATCTCAACTTGTTTTCAAGATGAAGAGTTTGCAGAGTCTTCTTGGTCCACTCTCCTTTATGTACCAAGGGAAATAGGGTTAGAATCATATTTGTGAAAAATACTATAATTTTCTGTCAGAGCTACGCTGTCAACCCCTTTCTCAACTAGGTGAGTGGAAACGTCCTTGGCAGGATTCCTAATGAAGTTCTAGATCATGAGTTCTCTCAACGTAGTAAAATCTTTGTTAATATTGTTATATAATGCAGCCAATGATCCAATGTATCTTGAAGTACTCTAGCATATTCCACATGGGTCTGATCTTTTTGTTTGTAAATGGTTCTAAACTTGAGGCTGTAAGCTTCTGATACAAGTTCATGTGTCCTACGAAATGCATCCATTACCACCTCATAATCAGCACATTGATCGCCAGATAAAGCATTGTAAGCCTGTGCCTTACCTGGAAGTACACTCTGCTGTAATATCAACCAAGAGTGGCCAGGAAAGACGACCTGCCACTTTCTCAAACATCTTGAAGTAATTAGTGATATCTCGCTCACTAAAGAGAAGGACTAATTTTAATGTTGTTCGCATTGTCAAAAGTCACTGGCAGAGGCACCACAAGAACTAGGTAAACTGCCATGCTGCCTAAGTTTGTACTCATGATCTAGTTCAAGTTATTTATGTAGTACTGGAAGTTGTCTCATTTGCAAGTGAATTTTGGTTGATTGTAGTTGTACACTGGCATTAGTATGTAAGGTATCAACACCTACATTCTGAGCAGTATCACTGTGAGCACCTGGCTCTCTTTCCAAAAGCTCAAGTTTCTTTTCATTATCAACACTGTGAAAAGATGGCTTTTGTTCCCAAAGCTCATGACCAATAATATTGTGATACGGCCAGTTTCAACATCTTCACTCTTGCTAAACACCGTGTCCTGAATAAGGCTAAGAAAATTAGGCTTATTAATATGACTGGGAAATTTCACTCTTAAGACCTAAGCAGTCAGATTAAGCTCGGACTTAATACGATTTTCTACCTCAGATCGTCTAAGCTTAGTTTGCACAAATGATCTTACGTCATCGAAATTCGTCAGCACCATGTAAAACAATTATTTAGGTTCAAAGCAAACTCACTGTGCTGTCCCAGCAGAGGTTGCTATTTTAACTCTGTCAGGGACAGTGCCAGGAGATTTCTGACTCTAATGGTCAAATTAAAGGCAATGACAAACAAATAAACCTTACTTTACTTGCAAAATCCCTACACAACACATCACAGAATTAGGTTCTTTGATATAATAAATATGTGCACAGTGGGACACTTCTAACCTAACCAGAATCACTTACAACCCACTCAGACAACATCAAATCAGGCTATGAAAGCACTAAATGGGAACAGTTACATTACTAGGCTCTCATGTAAAGTTAAAAACAAATTCTTTACCTTACGATTCAATGTCTTCGAGTGCTTCTAACACTTTGTTACTAAACTAAAAGAAGGACTTAGAAGAGGCTGGAGTCGAGTGAGAGAAATGCTCTTCCACACCTCTAGCCACTCTTTATATGTCCCAGTAGCCACGCCTTTTTTTTTTCCTCCACTGACCTATCTGGACAATTGCACTAAATCTGTTTCCAATAATATCTTCGAGGGGGTGGTCACATCAGGTTTTTCAAATAGAGAATCTGGTGCATCCTATGGGGCGGTCCTCAGCACTTGGGTTCGCGTCCACCTCTTTTTTCTCCTTGGAATTCGACACGGGTTGATCCGTATCATTGTTCATACGCAGTGCTCCAAAGTGAGTGGCAAATGATTCAATATTGATGGTAACTATAGCCAGGGTCAGTCGAGATAGGACATCACGCGATCACTTCATTATGGTCAAACCGCATATTAGTGACCGGGCAGTGGCCAGTAACAGAGGTGAAAATCCATTCGCATAATTACTGTGGTTAGGGTTTCCAGCACACTTTTGCTCATATGACTCACACTGAAATTAATAATACTGTCTGGTGATACCTGGAATACAATGGTAAACACTGAGCTGTCTCAAGCATGGGAGGTATGATGGTGATAGTATTTGCATTAATGCTCCTAAGCCTCGCTTTCAATTGAATAAACTCGTCTAGCATTAATTGCAGTAGAATACCAGAGCTGTCCCGCTAGCGAAAGTATTAATGGTGATGGTAAAAACACTTTCGCCGTACTAGGACAAATTCTTAGCTAAGTAAAGTAGTTTCTCGTTAAATGAAAAAGAACATTTAGGTTGTCCGAGCATGAGAAGGTTAGTGTCTGTGAGAATTTGAAGAACCCATCTCTTGGTTTTATTTACTCAAAAAATAAATAGTAATAATCATCATTATGATTTATCATTACAGAGATCCATCATTATTCTTCATGTCGATAATCATCAATCATCCATCATCTTCACCATAATCGTCTTAATTATTATCATCGTCCATATTGTCCTTTTGATCATACAGTCACAGGAGACTCAGGCAAATCACTACCAGATTTCATTTGCTTCACGTATTACAGCTTCATTATGCCTTATAAACGCAGTCCACGAAGTTTCTGAACAAGTACTATCGTGAGCAAAAGTTCGCCGACGGTCCTCTACCAGCAGTGTGTTTCAGACCCCAACACACAGTTACGTCAGGCTGGGGAAGAGGGAAAGCAGGGAGAGGAGGAGGGGGGACGGGGTGGTAATGGAAAGGGACGGCTACACGTGAAAATTATGTAACAAACGAGGAAAGATAAACAGCAAATAAAACCTTACAGATAGGGAAGACAATATCCAGTGTTTTGAAGTGAGAAATATGGCCAAGACAATAACATGTGTACATTAGGGATGAGAGAGAGAGAGAGAGGGTGGGGGGCTTACTGGGCAGTTTGACAATTGGTCATAAGATTATGGTGGCGGTAGGAAGAGAAGACACAGTAGCTGTAAGAAAAGGTAAAAAAAAAAGTATTTAATAATCACGTAAACACAGTGAAGAAATCAGTTAATGGCAGTTCATATATGGATGCTTGTGATCAGATGTGGCCAGCAGAAACTGACTGTAGTCTTTACGTTAACTTATATAGATATTAAACATCCGACTATTGGAGACTATTTCGTGGGTTAGTTACCATATTCTGGGCGCTTACATAACCTACTGCATTGAAAGGGTTTTATTGTTGTGTAATTATGATCAGTTACGCTAAATCCACTTTGATACCTGCACCTTGTAATCTTTTTTTTTTACTGTAATGTGGTATGTAACGTATAATATGTTTGACATCAACGCCAATGGCATTTTGTACGTCAGCATTCATTCAGTAATACTACAACTAATCATAGACACTAATTACGTATAGGACTAGTTACGATCAGGATATGAGATATACTGATATGTTCATAAACCATACTTTTTTCTCTTGAAGCTTATACAATGGGTATTATAAAATCACATGTGAAGGCAGCAGTTCTTTCTACCAGTATGTCTTAATAAGTATACAAATTGAGTGTAGAAGTATAACACATCATTATATAAAGGCTTAGTAAAATGTCCACCCTTCCCTAGCATCAGTGACATCATTTAACCTCCTCCTCATGGATTTTACAATGTTGGAGCAAATATCTGGGCGGCGGAGGATGCTTCCCCACATTTCCTGCACATAGTGCACAATAGCAGCAGTGGTGCACTTCTGTCCAACATCCCAGTCCCTCATCATAATAGTCCAAAAATGCTCGCTTTGGAGGCCGGTCCAAGAAGTTGTGCTTGGGCCCCACACTCTCACACACTGACTCATATGGACTGGACTCATATCATGGACAACAGTGAATGTCTGAGGAGCAGGAAAGGCAATCACTCGCACGGTGAGTAGTGGTACCTCGTTTAGTATACGGACATCCTCACCAGTTAGTCTGCCCTCATTCTGTTAAACACATTTGGACCACATTCATTCATCCACCCCCAGAGGGCTGTGGTTACACCACCATTATGTGCTTTCTGCACTATGTGCTGTTCCATTTATTGAGTATTTTGGGCCTCCAGCATACCCTTGCCCCTGCCTTCACAGACGAAAAACACCTCTCATCTGTAAAGGTCACGTTTTCCTAAAAATCGTCGCTTTCTACACGGTATTGAGCCTCGTTATTTGCAGGGGACAGCTCTACTTCCACAGCTGGGACATAACAGGAAATGTCTGCTTTGTGCAGGCGTCGTCTTGCTGTGGAATTACTGCAGGCTAAGTGGAGGGGTCACCTAATCTGTGTTGCTGGTGTCAGTGGGCGTTATCGTCCTGTCTCTACGACAGCCTCGTCCTGTTCTTGCGTTGTTACCCTTGGTCGTTCGCTACGAGGTCATGTCCTTAATGACCCTTCGCGTTGCCACCGTGTATACGGTGGACCTGTGTAGAACAGTTTCAAGTGAAATTTCCGGTGTTGTTATACCAGTCTCCCATATGCCAGTAATCCTTCCACGGTCTGCTATTATAGTGGGGGAATTCTGACGGAGCTCAGCCATGTTATCTGATAAGGGGACGATATCAGTATTAGGCAGGACGTAAATGACATGAATGCAGTTTTACTACTAAATGTAATTAGCGCACTTATATATTACAAACATTACACATAACATGTTGGGGAATGAAATTACATAAGGCAAATCATTGTAAATTATTAAAGAACAAAATGTTATCATATTAAGTAGTCACCAAACCTACGACCACAAAGCGGCCACAACCTTACTGAACACCGTGACGATAGGAGACTAGAGAGCAAGACTTCATCCTCTTACATATGACCTAGGTTTTAGTGAGGCTTGTGAAGCGGTAAACGACCTGGTTCAATAATCGATTCCTCATCTGGGATTGTGGGTATGTGTAGTTTGTTACAACATTCCAGAAGAGCCATCGTTTCTCCGGGTGAAACCCCTCTTGATATAATAACTACCCCATGAAATACTTTTCCAGTAGTCAGGTGCTGAATATAGATAAGTTAAAGTAAAGACTACAGTCAGTTTCTGCTGGCCACATCTAATTACAAGTATCCATTTTTGAACAACCATTAACTGATTTCTTCAGTGTTTATACATGGTTTTAAATATTTTTACCATTTATCACAATTGCTGTGTCTTCTCTTCCTACCTTTCCTTTACCCATAATCTTAGCACCAATTACCAAACGACTCTCTCTCTCTCTCTCTCTCTCTCTCTCTCTCTCTCTCTCTCTCTCTCTCTCTCTCACACACACACACACACACACACACACACACACACACACACACACACACACACACACACCTAATGTACGCTTATTATTGTCTTAGCCATATTTTTCACGTCAAACCACTAGATATTGTCTTCCCTATCTGTTTGCTGTTTATTAATACTTTCTCCGTCTGTTACATCATTTACACGTGGAGCCGTCCCTTTCCCCCCTTCTCCCTGCTCTCCCTCTTCCCCAGCCTGGCGTAAAGAGAGACATCTGTGTGATGGGATCTAAAACACACTGCTGGACTGGTAGAGGACTGTCGGCGAACTTTTGCTCACGATAGTACATTCTTGAGCCTCAGTTTCTGCCCACCTTCTGCTCTTGTTCCTGACTGAAAGGATGTCAAATTCAAGGTTTCACACTGAACACAAACCTATGCCTGTTAGGTCGAAGTAATCTGAGACCTCCTGAAGTAAGAGTGTCATCTCAAGATATTCCTAGTGTTGTCAGGTATAGCTTCCAACTAGCCAGTACCTTAACACTATACACCATTTTTTTCGCTCGGTGTGAAACACTGGCTACAATTCCCTCTAGCCCGAACCTTTCCACAGTGTTGTGTATATATCAGACTAGAAATTTGCATTGACGCTGTCACGTGACCTTGTTCTCAAAACACGAGGTTTACTCCTTGGCTGA
Source organism: Coenobita brevimanus (assembly GCF_032717465.1). NCBI lineage: Eukaryota > Metazoa > Arthropoda > Malacostraca > Decapoda > Coenobitidae > Coenobita > Coenobita brevimanus. The sequence goes on along the minus strand of NC_137069.1, from coordinate 47,190,111 downwards.
CGCTCTGTCCTACTGCTCAGCTGAGTAACATTAGACCAAAACTGTATCAGTTATTTTGTTAACAGTTACACAGCCAGGGGTTAAAATTTGACCCTGCATCGTGACCTTGACCTATGAATGGCTATTCTCAAAACTGAATCACTTTATTGTTACCCTCAATCCCTTCCTTAAGTTTCGTCTAAATTGGATAAAACATTAAGTAGATTTTGCTAGGTTTGCGTCTGTCCTAACTCTGCGACCTTGAGCTATTGTTATCAAAAGCAATTAGTTTATTCGCTTTGTGCTGTTTCACAATTTCTCTAAGTCTGGCTAGAATTTGATGAGAACTGCATGGGTTATGTTGCTCAGATATTGACAGACACAGAAAAAGAAACGAACAAACAAACATACCATCAAACAAGCAAACTTACACGCACTCAAAACAACACCGGTCTGTCTCAGCAAGCGAGGATGTAAAATTTAAAATGAAATCTTCTGCCGAGGGTGTTACTTTCTTTTAAACTAGTGCCAGGTTTTATGTAAGAATTTATTAACCCATCGCTTAAATCCTCGACAATTTTTTTTCCCCAAATAAACCTGAAAAAAGAGAGAAAGCCTAATTCAAGATTTGTTCCAGATGACCGAACACATTGCACTTATAAGACTGGAGATTACAGGCAGTGCTGATTGAGTGAGATTGAGTGAGCCTGAAGTGAATGAGATCATGTGAGTGTGAGAGAACAAATGTAAATGACAGTGAATAAATGACAGCCATTACTGTCTGTGAGAGTTAGGGAGAATGTGAGAGAATGGGAGACAGAATGGGTAATTAGTGAATGCAGGAGAGCTAACTTGAGAGTGAATAAGGGAATGTGATATGAAAATGTGGTATGGGACAACGAGTGAAATTGTAACAGTGAGGGAGCGAAAGTGACTGAGGGTGTACGAGGGGTGAGAGTGAGAAAGTATGAGTCTCACTGGGAATGGGAAAAAGAAAGTGAGTGGCACAGAACTAAGTGTGACAAGATGAATAAAAAATGTAGAGTTGTGAAAGCAAATGTGTGAAAATGATTGAGAGAAGCAAGCGTTAAAGCAATTGTATGGGAGTAACTCAGTATGAATAATTGTAAGAGAGTACGTGAGAAAGTGAGTGAAAATATCAATAAATGAATGTGATTGAAGAAAATGACAACTGAAGAATGACTGAGTGTGGAAATAAGATTGGGAGAGTGTGGATGTGAACGACAGTAAAAAGCGGGAATGAAAGAAAGAGTGGAAGAATACGATTGAGCATAAATAGGTGTTGTAGCAGGGGCATTGGCGTGTACTGTATTTACATGAAAGAGTGAAAAAAAAAAAATAAAAGAGAGAGAGAGAGAGAGAGAGAGAGAGAGAGAGACCAGGAATGAAACACAATCAGCAAGAGTTAGACGGAAAGTGAAAAAGAGAGTGTATGAGGATGAGTGAGTGAGTTAAAATGGTTGATCGAGTGAGCCAAGTGATGACAAATGGGATGGTAATAATAAGGATTTGCGTTCGTTATTATGCCCTATAACAGATCAGCAGCATTCACACCGTTCCAAAGCAAATGTCGATGTGAATTATTTGCAAGTGTTCCCAAGATACGGATGCCAATTTCACAGCCATTACTAACTCGCACATACATATTCTTGGAACATTTTCAAGTCACACACACACACACACACACACACACACACACACACACACACACACACACACGCCACACACACACACACACACACACACACACACACACACACACACACACACACACACACGTCACACACACACACACACACACACACACACACACACACACGTCAAACACACACACACACACACACACACACACACACACACACACACACACACACACACACACACACACACACACACACGTCATACACACACACACACACACACACACACACACACACACACACGTCACACACACACACACACACACACACACACACACACACACACACACACACACACACACACACACACACACACACACACACCTCTAATGATTCTGTGAAGGCTTTTGTTGCGATAGTTTTGTTGATGTAGTTGACAGAGGGGACACCTGAGCCACTCTTTGTCCCCCACAGCCTCTCATCTATTGTTTTGTGTCTGCCTCTCACTTCCACATCTCTCTCTCTCTCTCTCTCTCTCTCTCTCTCTCTCTCTCTCTCTCTCGTGTGTGTAAGGGAGCAGAGCTTATCACGTACAGCTCATCTAATCAAAGTGGAGACAAAGGCTTTTATTTTATCAACTCTCCTCCTTCTGACACCCAACCTCTCGCTCTCTGTCCTTCCTTGCCGTAATGTTGAATCTGCTTCCCTTTACTGTCACTATTTCTACTCCTCTGAATTGTCTTCTTGTATTCCTCCCTAATTAAGGTACTCTCTCTCTCTCTCTCTCTCTCTCTCTCTCTCTCTCTCATAATATTATGCAGGGTCGTGTGTTGGTTTTAACCTGATTTCAGTTGATGAATGCTACACGTTCTCTTTTTATTATTATTATGTTTTTTATTAGTACTAGTATTAGTACTTGCAGCAGTAGCTACTGCTGCAGTAGTAGTAGTAGTAGTAGTAGTAGTAGTAGTAGCAATAGTAGTAGTAGTAGTACTACTACTACTACTACAACTACTACTACTACTAATAATAATAATAATAATAATTTTCTCTTTGGAAATCACCTCCATCCACTGGGGGATTATATTGTAAAGATCAAAATCAACCTTCCGAACACAGTTCACCATTTGGAGTTGTAATGTGAAGGCTAACACTAACTCTCATTTTACAATCCGTTGGGCCTAAGCACGCCAACGGCTGTGGTTGCCAACCATGCACTATTACTATTATTATATTACTTTATATTTATTGATATTACAGTGTAAATAAAGATATTAAACTATTGGAGTCGCTGGTCTATGCGACTCTCGACCACTGTAGCTTCGTAATCCATACCCGCCAGAGAGACAGGTCTGAGAGTTGATGATCTTGCGTCCCTGAGACATAGCAGAGCAGACCTCACGAGGGAGAATGACAGTCGACATTTCATCCAGGCCATAACAGAACTCTGTGGTTGATTTTTCTTCTCAGAAAGAACCTCTGCCAGTCTCGAGTAGAATCTCTCCACCTCTGGACCCATCCCACTTGATTCTGTGAACTCAAGCGGAGTAAATTGACCGTGGTCCACATGTTGGATCCTTTTTTGAGAATTTGTTTTTTTCTTGTTCGTTCCTTTTGTGTGCAGCTTCGAGAGACAGTTTACGATGACATGCTGCCATGGGATCGAATATATTAATGTCGAAGAACGCCCTCTGCCCACGTGTCAAGAAACCTCGAGTACTGACATCCACTCTTGCATCATTTGATGTGTTTGCTGTTCTGTGGCTGAAGTGCTCGCCATCCAGGGGTAGCAGAGCTGGCTCAATCGTGACATCATGCATATTTCCTGTAGCATTTTGGCAGTGAGGTCGCGTACTTCATCGTGTCGGATGCAAACAAAGCCTCCCTTCTTGCATACCATTGCATGGTTTGCATCAAAGGCAATGCCACAGGCACAGTGTCGAGGCAGGTTCTCTATTGGCCACCCATATCTCAAGGCTATGGCGTCAATAAATTCTTGTTTGTTGAAGTGGAAGCCTTTTACCTTGAGAGGCAGGGTTGTCAGCCAGTTCGATGCCCCAGCCTCCTGTGCAATTTCAACTCTTCTGCACTGGTTTGGTGTTAGATGTTCGGTTATGTGCTGCAGCTGGTCCTTTTTGTCTTGCTTCTCGCTCCTTGCTTTTCTGTGTCTTTATCTCTTTCTGCATCTGGTGGTCGATTTCACTCGTCTCAACCTGGAAGCAAATCTTCTGTAACAAGGATTCGGTGAGCCTGAGTGAATTTCTGTGTTCGTAGCCTGCCACGGCTGCTGGATTTATGATGCCGAGGCCTCCCATCCTGGGTGGTAGTGCTAGAAGGTCCCTCTCTTCTGGCGTGGGGATGTGGCCATTCATTAGAGATGGGAGGAATGAATCTCTGATAGCATTCTCCAGTGGTTGTAGCAGCAACTCGACGTCTGGTATGGTCTTCATCACGAAGCTCCACTTGTGCTTTACACCATAGGTAAATGCGCTGTATGCTGCATCTGGTTCTGTTTTTGCGTGACTGGATAACACATGAATTTCTCCTACCCATGTCTTTACCTTATCACTCACATATTGGTCTTTGAATTCCTTAGTTCCAATCACAGCACCTAGATGCCTCTGACCTTCCTTAGTCACTATCACGTTTGTGCCTCCAAAAACCTCCTGTGCACCTTGATAGTAAGCTGGTTTCACGATCAAGATGGACTTACTTGCATTAGGGCAGTAAGCTATTTCAGGGCCATGAGCTGTTATAAGGTCCCACCATTTCCTCACATCCTCCACCTTGCCAACACCGGTGAGATCATCTACATAGGCTACCTGTTTTACACTGGTGGCCTCATATTTGATGTGTTATTGCAGCACTGTCATAGTCAGGGCATATATAGCCATGGCAATGGGATCCCCCTGGGTAGTTCCTTCTGTGGATTGGATTACACCGACATCGTGAGCAGCTGTCTTACCCACAGTGTAGAGGTATGCTGGTTCTTTGTAGGTGTTTTCGACAAACTGGGCAAATGCTGGGCATTTAACCTTGATGTTGTGCAGCATTGCCTCTCGGTTGATGGAATTAAATGCGTTTGAGGCATCAACTAATAATACTGCCTGACAGTCCTCTTCCTCATATATTTTCCTCATGGAGTGAACTGCTGTCTCACCTCCTGCCTGCTGGCCTGTACACATTTGGAGGTTGCCAGCTGCCTGTTTCACATCATCTTTCACGACCTCCATGATGCTTTTTCCTGTAACCAGTCTTAAGACTTCATCCACCCTGATGGGCCTACATCCAGGATTCCTATCAAGGGGGATTAGTCTGCAAGCCGTCAGCGCTTTGATGCATTACACTGACTTGAAACCAGCTTCCTCGCCAGTAAGGCAATAGTGTTACACAGGTCTGTTGCTGCCTCCCCAAACTTGATGTTACTAAGGATTACTCGCCAAGATTTTGCATCCAGGCCTGACGGTCCTGTCCCTCCCTGTGTGTGCATTGCCTTCCTCCACACCATATCTCCAGTTATCCTGTCATAAACGATGGGATTCAGAGTGTAGTTCCCGTCAAGCTTTGACTGGGCACTTGCTTGTCGTGCAGTCGGTGTTTTTCTTTTAGTTGTTGCATTGTTTCTTCTGTCAGGTCAAGTACTCAGTTTGGTGATTCAGCTTAAAGGGATCTTGTCGCCATTGAGACCTTCCCCTGTCTCATCTTGCTGCCAAAAATCCTTGCCACATCGTTGGTGTTCTGATTTCTTCTGTTACTACTACTACTACTCCTACTACATCTACTATTTCTACTACTACTACTACTACCAAAGAGCATAGAGCAAGATAAGAGGGGACAGTCGCACCATCCACGTGTAACTCTGGGTGACAGTGGCGCACCAAGCGGCGGGCGCAGAAACATGACTGAAGAATGTAAATATCATGCCGGGCAGTCAGGTCTGTGCTGCCATTAACTGCAGAAATTCTAGGCAAAAAAAGGCCGGGATTATTTCTTTCGATTCCCAAAGGACAAGGAAAGGTTAGTGATATATTGGCAATCACATTTTATCTAAACTAAATTCACGCTGATGAAATTATCAGAAATGTTGATCTGGTTGTTTGTTCTCTCGTTGTTGCTTTGGTATTATATTCACCATGTTTTATCTAGACACTAGAAGTGGTTACTGAGGGTTGTTCTAGGGTATAAGGCTCTTTTTATATTGCTCATGTAACCAATTTGCTTGAGTTCAGTGTATGACTGTGAACAGTGATGCAGTGATCATCATCATCCATTTAGAATCCACTGCTGAACAAAGGCCTCCCTGACCTTCTCCATGGATTCCTTGATTAAGCTAAAATCTGCCAGGTTTTGCCTGCAAACTAATCTATTTCATCTCCATCTCCTGTCTGGTCTTTTTTTGCTACACTTGCGATCTCTTGGAGTCCAGTTTACCCTCTTGTTCCATCGGTTATCCTTAATGAACGTCATGGTTGGGGTTATGCACTAATTGTATGTTATTAATTTTTTACATACCGATAACCTACTTTTCATGATGTCTCTTTGTTTACTAAAAGCTTTCCATCCATTTGTAATGTCTTTTTATTTCACCTTCATGGTCTTTCTTTAGGTTTACTGGTTGCCTCTAGAAATTGTACTCCTCAACTTCTTCAAGAGTTTCTTCCCCTATTGTCATGACGCTCTTTGGTGTACTTTAGTCTTACCCTGGTTCATCTTTAGCCCTATTTTGAGACTTTCTCTAATAAGATAATTTAACATTTCTTGCAACGTCTCTGCTGTTTCAAAAATTAGGACTTTGTCATCTGCGAATCTTAAATGATTAAACTTTTCTCCATGTATACTGTTATGTTCTCCCAGTCTAACTTCCTGAAGATGCTTTCTACTAGGCATACAGTGATGGTGCTAATATAGTTGTTCAGGTTGAGTAATCTCATTTTGATATACATTGCTTGGAGTGTATTCTGAGCAGCAGTAACTTTTCAAGCCCGAATGAAGCTAATGTCAACTTTAGAAAAAAAAAAATGTGAGAAGGCTGAACAGTGCAGCTGGCTAAATATAAAATGTCAGTTTGCAATGGAGAATTTCAGTTTCTTAATAGATTGGCCTGATATATCACATTTATTTACTCCCTACGTCTCAACATTTGTATGACACCTAATTTAGTGCCAGGAGTTTTAAATGAAGATGTATACCACAGTTGGAGGCCAATGTGTCAAGTCAAGAGGTATGAGCTGTCAATGACGAGCGCCATTCTCATTTGTATTTATATACTATTTTTTCCTGCAGCATATTTAGTAAGATTTCCAAATTAGTGCATCGTTTTATAAGAGAGAGAGAGAGAGATAGAGAATAATGGAGCAAAAGATATTGTTACAACCCACAAAAGTGCTAACATTCCCCTTAACCCGTCACGTCCCGAGCTATTTCGCACCTCCGACACCCCCCAATCCTGAGGTATTTTCGATTTTTTTTTTTTTAGCTAAAACCTCCGCTTTTGGTGAGAAACATCGAAATTTCATAGAGAAATCACTCACCTGAGGTTTAAAATACTCGATCCAGGTAGCAGTACCTCCTTACCTGATTGGGTTTTCTAACAGGCTGGCACCAAGGAAAACGAGTTCTGTGGGAGGGTAACTATTTCACACCACTCATAAACAGTATTTATTTACTTACTTGGTACGAATTTATATGTAATACGAGAGTACATTGGTTTTCAAACAGTAATATAGGCATTATAAGCATTGTTTCACTCACTAACTCATCACCATACCTGACCTTCTTTTGCCACATTACCTGATCATCATTTCTGACTGTTTCTTCCTCTAATGCTAGGAAAACTTTGTCCTCCACATTGTCATCGATTGGGGAATCACTCTGGCCCTGAATGTCTTTATTGGCCAGGTCACTGGTAACAGGTGAATTGCCGAGACAATGGCATGCCGGGGGGGGGTGGAGGTTATGCAGTGTAAGGCATTGTCCCTGCTTGGCATCTTGTAGAGGAATAGAGGAAGGTGTCTCGTGTATATGTACAAAAAATAACGCGCACAAATTAAAAATTGTGCAAATTATGAACCTTGCAATTGCACGACATACCAGTACGTCGACAGGACTGGCAAATGCAAAATGTTGCAACGTACCCATACATCGACGGGACGCCTCAGGTTAAACAATGGTGTGATGTGAGCTAGCACAAATGACTGCTATCGTAATTTCCCCGCCCGCCATCGGGCGGTGACACTGTTCCCCGAGTTATTATTTTCCCATAGAGACTCGCGCGAGTGTCCCCTCTTATCTTTCTCTATACTCTTGGCTACTGCTACTACTACTACTACTGCTACTACTGCTACTACTACTACTACTGCTACTACTACTACTACTGCTACTACTACTACTACTAGTTGTTGTTGTTGCAGTAGCAGTATCATACATAAATAGTTTTACTACAGAGGATGCGGGCTTCGAGCACGTACAGTACTTTGACAGCAACCTCACGGACTGCCTCAACCAGACCACCAAGTGAACCCCTTGGTGAATTTCCATCTTTATGTCATTATACAACTGTGCTGAGCGCTGCTTCACACCAAAATGTATTGGTTATCTTCACTCCATTTGTCAGCACTTGTATGTATTGTGATTTTGCAACTCTCTTTAGATTCGCATGATTGCTGTTTGGCAGGAGAACTTTCCTTGTTCTCTCTATATTTTGCCGTCTTACCACTCGTTTATCAATTATCTACAGCCTATGAAAGAGTGAGGAACTGTGTTTTACTACTTCGCTATTTGCGTAACTGGAATATTTGACGACAGTCAAAGCCATATAAATTTAAAAGAGAATGTAGGTCTGCCTGTCTGCCTGTCCTCTCTGGGAATCGAGGGGAATGCATATAGATCTCTCTAAACAGCTCTGGCACAAAAAACTACGTTTATAATGGAGTAATTAGCATGCAGAGTTCAAGGTGTGGCGCTGAACCTGGAATGAGGTTATTCCGAAACTTCAGCCAAAACTGATTCTTACCTCGATGTGATGTTTGTGTTCTCAGTGATGATGATTCTCTCTCTCTCTCTCTCTCTCTCTCTCTCTCTCTCTGTATGTATATATATATATATATATATATATATATATATATATATATATATATATATATATATATATATATATATATATATATATATATATATATATATATATATATATATATATATATATATATATATATATGTGTGTGTGTGTGTGTGTGTGTGTGTGTGTGTGTGTGTGTGTGTGTGTGTATTGTTACTGCTGGTTGGATATGTGTGACTGAACTGAATGGGTGAAGTATTAATGATTGATTATTATCTCCGCCAACGAAGTTGGAGAAGGTTATGTTTGTCTGTTTGTTTGTTTGTCCACATGATATCTCCACGTCCTCATTGAATTTCAATGATATTTTTTGGAAGGGCGGGACAAGAAAGAATTTATTTAATTTAGGGGCAGATCTGGAGCCGGATCTTTTGTAGCTCGCACAATATCTCCACAAGTTCTCAATGAATTTCATTAAAATTTTGTGGAACAGTGGGCTATGGGTCAAGGAAAAGTTGATTAAATCTGAGGACGGATCCGGCATTCGGATCCGGATTCATTTTAATGGCAGTGACATTGGCGGAGGTAAGAGCTCTGTGAGTGCTTTCTAGTTCGAAATGTTTTCGACAGTGTGAAATTTTGAGATGCATTTATGCAATTTTTATTGAGATGGAAAGTTAATCAGTGCCAGATACAATACCATGCACATCTCATGACCACTCGTATGCGCTTTGCTTCTGCCTGTTGTATATTATTGCTGACAAATATTGAACAATATACAAATTGCCATCAATTAATATTAACTTTACATTGAGTATTTCATTAGAACACACACACACACACACACACACACACACACACACACACAGTGGTATCGCCTCATCACCCACTTTCAGATTCCCCAGTCTCTCCTCCTATTAGCGCCAGCCAGCCTGCACTGCAGCAATATTGGGGCCACCTACAAATGATAGCTTACTGGATGTCACAACATTATCGTATGACTTATGAACTTGGGTGAACATGGGGGCGGCGCGCTAGGTCATTGACCATAGGAGGGCCAAGCAAACGTTAATTGGTTAGAAGTCTTTTCTTGTATTCCAGTTCCTCTAGTCGGATATATGCTCTTTCACTATGACAAAGTCACATTCTTGTTTATTTTAGCTACCTTAACGATGAATATATTCGTCTTAAGACATATGTCATTCTGGAGGAGTTTATAAAGACGATGTCTAAGCCTCCTACTTCAAAAAGTATCTCTTAACTGAATAAATCATCCAGAGATAAAATATAAATTACGTCATGGTAGATGAGGCGATAACCACTCCATTATGATGTCATTCTAAGACTTTTCAAACTGAAGGACTTAGATATACTATTATTACCTCATCCGGTGAGAAAGGCCTTTCTTAAGTTGAAGAAAATCTTCTGAAGGTAGGAAGTTTTTTCCAAACGTTACGTCACCTGTTTCAAATATAAAAATATTAAAACGACACTGCACTTGCTGTAATGTAAGTTAGTCAAAAATGTGGTGATATTATACTGTTAGCTAAGGAGAAAGTTACTTGGGTTCTTAAGTTCTGTATTATAGTTTATCTCTCCTGTGTTCAGTTAGGTTTTGGTTCATTCTTCTTCGCCAGCTGATATGACTCACTGGTCACGTTATCGTTCGGTAAAAAGGCTTTCTAAAACATTATTTATCTCTCCTTTTTAATTTTTTAGGTAATTTCACCAAAATATTCTCTTGTACATTATTTACAAATGTGATTCCTGAAAGATGTGGAGTGAGGAAGTCTGTGGACACCAGAATTGAAGAGAGTGTAATGAGATGGTATGGTCATGTGCAGAGAATGGATAACAATAGGGTGGTGAAACAGATATTTCTGAGCGAATTTGAAGGAGGGAGGAGGCGAGGTAGCCCAAGGAGAAGGTGGAGAGATATGGTGGGTGAGTGTGTAAGGAAGAGAGGTTTGGAAGTCGGTGAGGCTAGGGAGAAGACAAAAGATCGAGCTGGCTGGATGAATATTGTGAGGAGGAGTGCATGATCAGGGATTCGGCACCCTTTTTTAACGTGGTAGCGTCTGGATTGACTCTATCGAATACGTTTTATGTGAAGCTACAGAACTTGGTGAATGTTTTTTGGCGTATCCGATAGAGCCAGGATTCCGGGGGCTTGAATGATGAGTGAATGGAAGCGTGGCCCATTAGATTAGGCAAAGTTAGGCTGTCTGGACATTGCTACTCCTGAACCTGCCCTAGGGTGGGAAAGAAGGTCCAGATGATGATGATGATGATGACGTTATTTACATCTTTATGATATTGACATTTTGTACAAATATCATACAAGAAAATGTTCCCGAACCATTCACTGAAACAAACTGGTAAACTAAGCATGCAAGGAAGCCCCCTATGCCCACGAGAATGTGGACAACGGAGCATTGCCATCGTGCTTTGGCTTCCATAATGTAATAAATTTTTCTGAAATTTCTCCTTGTGCATTCAGAGAAAACGCAGAAACTTCATACCCAACCCTGCAGTATATATACCGATGTTGTTGAAATCCATGTGCACAGTTTTCCATCTTTCTGATCGTATTTATTTTGGGAGAAGAGTTGGCGTTACAAGAATCATTGCGGAAGGGGTCACGCTCCCCAAATGTCGCAGCACGAATGAAGCTCTGTTGCACAACATGCACAGTCACTCATAAAAGAAAGTACCCCCCCTCCTCCCCCGCACGAGAGGCTTTGTAACTCGCGGCGTTCAGGTTTGGTAGCAGTACCTGACGTCAAGTGTGGGGGTGAGGAGTGGCGCCGGGGAGTGATGGGGTCGAGCTGATTGCACGAAACACTGCTTCAGTCCCCCCTCCCCACACACACACACACACACACACACACACACTCCTTCGAACCAAGGCAATTACTCCGTTTTGTTTAGTAAATAACACACTATAGACTTTATACTGTGGTAAAAGTAATTACATCTACAACATAATATAATATAAGGGAATATTTAAAATATTAAATAAAAATACAAACGCGTTCAATATGGCCTGAAACACTCGAGCCTGATACAAGCTATGCAATGCACCAACTACGTCATGCCTTCCAGTCCTCCCTTACCTCATACTAGTGGGAAACAGTGTCTGGAGAGTTTACATCATATCTTATCAAACCTGTGTTAGGGGATAGACCTTATCTTTTTAATTAAACGTGACTTGATAGTTTTATTGCTTCTCTGGAGTGGGCACATATGCATTTCGAGAGTGCGTTGGCATTAGCTGATATGTGGTTCATCTCCCAGGGGATCAGAGACAGAAAGATAAACATCTTTTGAAGGTGTAAGACCTTCAACGCATAAAGTCTGTGGGAGTGGGAAAGCATAAGCATAGTTCATGGAGAATGATTCTGAGGGTTTATTACATATTTTGAATATAGCTATAACTGATTCGAAATATGACATGAAGCAGTATTTCGTGCATCTCAGCTCCCCCAACCCCCAGACGCTACTCCTCACCCCCATCCCAGACGTCAAGTGCACTGTTATCAAACCTGAATTCCGGAAGTTACAAGGCCTCACGTACGGGAGGGGGGGGGAGGTACTTTCCTTTATGAGTGACTGTACTAAGATGTCAAAACCATATCTGTTCTCCTTTCACTATTTATAAGAGTTTTTTTATTTGGTGAAGGGCTGAAATCATGGATGGAAAATTGTGCATAGTAGAAGATTTTTGGAGTAACCTGACAAACTCACCTGGGAAGTTTCATTCAAATCTTTCCTATATTTCTGATTTTTTAAAAAGAGAGGGAGGGGGCTGATCCCCCCAAGGATCACTGAGGGGGTCACGCTCGCCAAATATCGCATTACGGATAAGAATCCATTTTACGTCCTAAAGTATCAAAGTCATGTTGGCCCTCCATTTACCCTTTTTTTTTTTTTTTTAGAATATTACTTTGGTCAGGAGGGCAAAAATAGATATTTATGTGTGCTCTAGATTTTCAAAAAGCATTTGGCGCTGTGAGGCGAGAATAAATGGTACATGTGTTCCAGGAGATAGGAGTGGATGGTAAAGACATAAGGCTGGTAATAAATCTATTGGAATAAAAGGGTAGTGGTGAAAATTGGAGATAAGAAGACAGATTGTGCTGTTATTCGGAGAGAGGTGAGGCAGGGGTGTGTCCTGTCTCCAGAATTATTTTCTTTGTATAGACAGAATAATATGGATGATCTGAAGGACGTGGCAGGACTAAACAGTGCAGGAAGAAATGTGATTAATATTCGTTAAGCATATAACATGGTTTGGTTGGCGGATTCCAAGAAGGTGCAGAGATTGGTAAATGCTTACAGGAGTCAAGCGAGAGAAGAGGTATAAAGATAAATGTTATGAAGACTGAGGTTATGGGAATAACAAAAAGAGGAAAGAGTTTGAGATAAAAAATACAAGGGAGACAAGTAATGCAGATATAAAATTTGAATACTTAGGGAGTCGAATATCAAAAGATGCAGATTATGAGAGGGAAATTTAAAAAAGAATTGCAACGGCAAAATCAACTTTTGGAAATGTAAAGAAGATTTTAACCAATGTAAGTACGAGCACAGAGATAAGAATAAGGATGTTGGGAATTGTATCGTTTGGTCAACTTTGATGTATGGATTCGAGTCATAGACTAAAAAGAATAATATGGAGAAGAGGACAGAAACATTGAAAGTGTGATGTTTACGAATAATGATAAGAATTACTTGGACAGCTCGAGTTACAAATGAAGAAGTATTGAGAGGGACAGGAAAGGAGAGATTATGAAATGCATAAGAAGAAGGCAGCTGAAATCTGTTGGTCACATACTTAAAGCCAAGGGACCTGAGAGCAACTGTTTGCTGGGAAGAGTGGAGGGAACAAGAGCAAGAGGAGGGCAGAGGATGAAGTTTATGGACAGTCTCTTGGATTACATTGGCGGGGAGTGCAGAGTGGCGGACCAGGTCAGGATGGTGGATGAAAGGAATTGGTGCGCCACGGTCGCCGTCGTCATTTGTCGTCATTTGACTTTGCACTCCTGTAAAGGTAAAAAGTGGGGGTTGACCCCCGAAAAAGTATATAGTGGAAGGCCTTCCCAGTAACCAGACGAACTAACCTGAGAAGCTTCATTCAGATCCATCAATTAGCTTTGTTGTTAAAACACACACACACACACACACACACACACACACACACACACACACACACACACACACACACACACACACACACACACACACACACACACACAGGCTGAATCTTGGTTAAAGGTATGGGCCAAGGTGCGTAAATACCATCCAGTTTCGCATTTCTGATAATCCACACACACAGGAATAATTAATAAAGCCCGTGATAAGCTTCGAAATAAAATGTCCTTACTGTGTTTATATTTTTATTCGAGTATTTCCTAATATTAAATTCAACATAAAGTCTCAATAACCATGAGGAATGCTAATAAAGAAATTTACAAATGCCATGCAATTTTCTCATCAAACAGTTCATTTCCATATCCATGAATAACATTGATTGTTCATTATTATTAATATCTCCCACCTGAATACATATTAAATAAACCCAAATAAGTAGAGCCAGTAGTAAAATACAATAAGTGTGTTTTAATCTCTGCAGTCTGAAGACCTTTTTGGTTATTCATGCTACCGGTTAATTATTTATCACCTTATAATCAACTTCCCAAACTGGAAACGTTAGATGCTCATTTGGGACTCTCTAAAATGAAATAAAATGAGGAGAGGAAGAATAAATTAATAATGGTCTGTGCAGCGTCATGGGGTAACACTTCATCACCAAAATCAGTTACTGTTTTCAGGGAAGTAGTTCATCAGGAGCCATGGGGGCGCTGGGTAGTGGTTGGGATCTTGAACTAAGAGCCTCTGCGTCTTTCTTCTTCATGGATTTGGGAGTCAGATTCGTGTCAGAGAGAGAATACTGCTGGCACCTTGCGTTTCCATTAGAATCTGTGTCCGTATTTGGTACCGGAGTAATCGGTGATGTTGCCAGAGCTGGACAGGGCTGGAAGACGCTGCTGTTTCCCGGATAAGCTGTGTAAGGCGGTGGATCCTCAAAGTCTGGTGATGAAGGCTGTGTATGTGGTTGCAGTAGTTGGGGCTGTCGTTGTTGTTGGTAGCTTCTCTGTTGTATGGACGTCTGCTGTGGTACTTCGCCCCGTAGTTGCGGGTATGATTGCTGCTGTGGGTAGGTTTGTTGCATTTGCTGAAGAAACGGCGATTTGTAGGTCTGAAGAGATTGCTGGTAATTTTGATGATTCTGCTGTGACTGTAGAGGGTTTGGTTGCTGGATGGGTTGGTGTACTGTATTTGGCTTGTGATGTCGCCACCTCTTGTACAGAAAGTAGCACCACAGGATGAGTGACGCTGTGAAGATGAGCGCTGCCGAGGAAGGGAACAGTGATTAGTGGGAGGCCGAATGAGAACTGAAGAAAAATCGCTTCAAAGAAAATAAAAGACAGGGTGATGGATCTAAAGAGGGGTCGATAATGAGTAGGAACAGGAACGTCTGAATACCCCTTTGTCATCGCCACCCCTCATACGATGCAGTGTCAAACAATACATAGACATACCCTCCTTACTGAGCTGTCTAATTTCTATTTCGATCTTTCTCTTTCCAGTCAGTTATTTTAATAATTTTCATCTTAAACAAAACTTGTCCTGCTAGAGAAGTTGAAGCCGTCTTCAGTAACTTCTTCAGTACGATAAAGTTTATACATAGTTATTGCTATTGCAAGGTGATTTTATTCTCCTCAAAAAAAGATCCCATGTATGGAAGGTGTTATTTGTAACTTGTTACATTATTAAAATTATTAAAGCAGTCATTAGCACTGACATGATTAGTTGAAGAACAGAATTTTTAATTATTATCCTGGGAAAGTGGCTTTTAAAGGATGAGGTCATATTTTACTGAGATTATATTTAAGCGATATCATTGTCCTAAATAATGTGAATAATGTAATTCCATTATGCCTAGTACTAAAAAATATATGCCTCTTGAAAAATTCTCACCTAAAACATAATTGTTAGCATACTGTAGAGCTTGATTCAGTATCTAAAAATGCAAAGGGGACTAACTATAGACCAGCAGCAACAGAAGACTCAATAAAAATAGGTTCCAAACTGTTATCAGACCGTAGAATGGGTTTATCAGAGTCCTGCTTCCAAGTAGACACAGTTGCAAAGTCCAGTGGCACGAAACGATATTGATAAATATGTTACTCTGTGTTCCGCGGTGCGACTTTGTCTCCGTAATAAAGGAAACAGTCTTTCCATTATTTTCCTAGATAAATGCCTTGCTGTTCAGAAGCCAGTCATACAGTAAAAACTGTTGTCAGGATTGGCCATATGACACAAAGGTATACTGATTATTTAAAGCAATCACACAGACTTGGAAAATTAGCACAAAAAAAAAAAAAAAAAAAAAAAAAAGGCAGTGAGGACTGGAGAGTATAATATCCAAACTAAAATAGCTATTTCCAGTTGCCCTGAAAGAGGAATGCATTTTAGAATGATTTCCAACTAATTAGAAGTGTTGCAAGACAAAGAATGATGATGGTATTTAGTGTGACTTAATAACATTATTGAATATTATTGTCACGGTATATGATCTTATTTTTCATCTTCGTGTGGCGAGTATAAATGAAGTTATAGACGTCCACAATATTTGAAAGTATGAGGCGAGTTCCAGTGAGCAAGCTTTAGATGTTACTGTATTTTAACCAAAAGAAGGGGAAGTATGCCATCCCACTTGCCTGCTATACTGTCGATCTTGAAATCTTGACAAAAAACCTGCTTAAGTACACGAAATTTTCTCCGTAAGCTTTGCAGCTAATGAATTGATTAGTTGTGGCCTTATTCATTTTCGAGAAAGCCTAATTCTGGTGCTTAATCTGCCGCCGTTTTGGATTTTTATTAGCATTATGAGAAGAATTTTGTGAACATGGAGTTAAATAATACCTATTGTTATTTTCATAAAATTTCTAGCGGTGTCCATGGACCTGATGTAGCTTTGACAGTTTTTGAAGTACTTTTTTTTTTTTGGGTGGGGGCAATTTCAAAAAACCCTCTTAAGTAAAGCATTTTACCCTTCTTTAAACCTCCAACAGTGTGCACTGCTACGCTATTGGTTTTGTGGTTTCCGAGGTAAGTCGGTTTTGGTATTCAGCTGGATGCGTTTTAGTTATTTTCAGCAGTATTGGGTCGAATTTTCAAAAACTTCACTAAAGAGGCAAATATAACTTTTCATATTTTCTTTTCCATGATGGAGCGATTGGTGAAAAAGATAAATCTGATGTGAGAAGTGTAGGGCTGAGAGGATGAATAGGATGGATGAACAGTGTGAAGAGAGCGTTGGATGCGAGAGGGATGTCTGTTGAGCAAGGAAGAGTGGCTGTGCATGACAGAAATGAATGGAGAGGAATTGTGAATGAATAAATGATGACGCAGCCCCTAGGGGATATTCTCCTGCATTTTGTCTGATCAGCTGATCAGGTCAGTTGCGGGTAAGGGGATAGGTGCATTATGATGTGGCAGGGGTAAACCAGCTCTGCTGTCGGGCCCTGCTTCAGATGCCACCGACTGCACAGCGCAGTTGACCCTCGTGAGGTGTGGTGCATTGAGTATCTGTCCCTTCTCCCCTTTGGGGCTAAGATGCATATGAATTTGTTTGAGTGGATGAGTAAATTGGAAGTGTGTCGTCCTGTCTTGGCTATCTCCCTTTCCTTGGGGGAAGCAGCCTAGGTATACAGATAGATAGATAAGTCCCTCGTTGCGTTAATATTTATCAAAATAACCCAGTTTTGGTACTCACTTTTGTTCCCTTTGGCTTTTTTCACTAACGTGGTGGCGAGGTGTGACAAACATCACTTTGGAAACACCTGTTATTTTCTCCTTAGATTGTCAATAATGTGCGTCGATCCGCTGCACGTCGTTTTTGTTTATTAATTTATTATTTTTGGAATGAACCACTTTTGGTGCTCTATTTTGTGATTTTACAACTTCAGTTGCGGAGTAGAAAGGGGTGTTATGTTTTGGGCGACGTGTGTGTGTGTGTGTGTGTGTGTGTGTGTGTGTGTAATTCACCGGGTCGGTCAGGATCACTTGATGGTCGTGATCGTCAGCTTTTACCCTCCCGGAAGGGAGCTGAGAGCTCATATAGTCCGATCTAAGGGCAAGGCTGTGACCTTCACACACGCACACACCCGTCCCCTTGCTCCAGGGGGACAGTAACCACCCACTTCGTCAGTGAAACTTTTCGCAACCTGAGAGAGGCGCGAACTCCCGTCCACCAGTTGGCAAGCGAGAACGTTACCACTGCACCAGCGAGCGGTGTGTGTGTGTGTGTGTGTGTGTGTGTGTGTGTGTGTAATAATAATAATAATAATAATAATTCACGTTTTATTTAAGGCAAAACAACGCTAAGGCTGAAAATATACATACAGAGTTAAAAAGTAACATTCGCAAAAGGCAATTACTGCCGTAAAGTAAATGTAACAGACAGATTTACAGAGTAAGTGACAATCAATAGGCTTACTCAAAGAATCAAGGCAAACAACAACAGCAACAAAAACTAGAGTGGTGGAGACGTTATCAGCTAGTGTTCGTTGATCATTCAGACAATGGTAGGAGTAGGGCTGTGCTTATGAAGATCAGGTCTCGCTATAATTGGTGATAACTTGTTGCTGGTGCGGATGGCATGACGTTGTGTGGGGGTGGGGGAGGGTGCAAGTTGCTGTGACGAAGGTGGTTCAGGAGTTTGAGTCCAAATTGACGGAGGTATGCTTGATGCGTGCTGGAGATGGCTGTTAAACTGAGAGTCTAAAGTGCAGTGGTATAGCTGACAAGCTGCACCAGTAATTATCTTTTCAGCACGCTTCTGGACAGGCTAATTTTTGTTTATGCGTTGTAGTGACACTTAGCGACCATGCTGGTGAGGCATAATGTTAATATAGGAAGTAGGCTATGTAAGAACGGTAGATGTTGCAGAGTTCCACCGTGGGAAGACCAAAAGACTTAAGTCTTCGCAACATGTAGCGCCTGAAAGGGGTGACGTGAAGGAAGGAAGCTGTGTGTTGGTTGCAGCGTAGTTTGCGATACGAAGTTTGATATTGTGGGCCAGCTCAAGGATGTGGTCAGCCAGGTTGAAGAAGGGAGGAGGGGTGGGAGTAGTGCCCAGTTCATAATGCATGATGACAGTCTTGTGGTGGTGGATGGGGACATTGTTTTGTTGTGTTCATTTCAGGAGACTGTTAAGATTTTGTTGCAAACCTGAGGTAGTCTGGGAAGGAGTTGATGTTACTGACTCCTATGGTGATGGTAAAATTTTCAACATACACTCTCATCTTAAATGTCGGGACCAACCGCCTAGTCCCGGGCTCCTACGCTTCTCATGGGGCAATGTAGGATTGGATGATGGATGGATGGATGGATGGATTTCCATTGCAGGTTGGAGTCGGAAAGGGCGTCGTCGATTAGGATAAGGAAACAGAGCGGTCCCATCCTGGTCCCCTGTGACACACTTCAGGTGAAGGACTGGAAGCTGGAGGTAACACCCCTCCCCCGCTGTAATGAACAGATTGTTCTCTGTCACTCAAAATGTCGGCGAGTCAGGGAGTGGGACTTGCTCTGACACCAATTTTAATTACCTTGTTGATTATTGCGGTGTGGTTAACGAGGTCAGATGCCTTCGTGAAGTCAGTGAAAGTGGCTGCAACGGATGTTTTTCTCTTTTCTAAGCTGGTATAAAGGAAGTCTAGTGGGTTGGTTAGGCAGTGGGTTGCCATACTGCTATGATTCTGTGTTTGATGCCGTGTCTTCATAAATCTGTTAAAAAAAAAATCTCACAAGGAAGACTGGGTGTGAGGATGATGATAATGGGGGCGGAGGTGGTTGAAGGTGAGTGGGATGGTAATTTTAAGTATGGCAGTGACGTAAGACTTCTTCAAAGTGGATGGTGATTTGAACTGCTGAATGGAGGCACTGGTGATAGATGATAGTGGTTTGGAGAGTTCTGGTACAAACTCTTTTGTTGCATTCATTGTAGCTCCAGAGCTGTGACTGATCTCTTGTTCTGCTAGGTCTGCAACTTCCTGTACACATCGAGTTCATCGAGGAGTGGTGAAGTGCAGGAGCTAGAGGGTAGGCAGGGGGAAGGTGGGGTCCAGTCTGGGGAGGCACTGGCAAATAGAAGCAAAGTAGGTGTTATGGCTTCTGCTACTTCTTGGATGGTTAGATTGTTGGTGCAAGGGAACAGCATGACTGACTGTTCAAACGACAGATCTTGATTCTTCCACACCAGTGGTTTACATTAGTGTTTTTAACTGCTTCTTTCTTGCTGGGATAGAATCTTTTCTTTGTCATTCTAATCTCTCGGATCACTGTATTGCGCAAATGCTGATAAAGTACTAGCCTCTTGTCTTGATATGCTTGGTTCTGCTGGTGCATCAGCCGTTTGATGTGTGGCGTGATCCAGGGAACATCATAGGGGTGGATCATAATGGTCTTCTGGAGGAAGTGGTGATAGGCGGTGGTAGAAGATGAATGGTAATTTTGCCACTTCATTTCAACATCGGTAACTGTCGTAACTTCTGTCCAAGGATAAGAAGTTCATTATCTAAACAGCTGAATGAAGGACTCTCGTAGTGGTCGGTAGGTTCAGGTTATGGTTTTTTGCCCCTGGGATGTTGTAAGTCCTGGAATGTGCGTGTGTGGGTGGGGAAGCGGCAGGGATCCGTCTCTCTCTCTCTCTCTCTCTCTCTCTCTCTCTCTCTCTCTATATATATATATATATATATATATATATATATATATATATATATATATCTGTGTGTGTGTGTGTGTGTGTGTGTGTGTGTGTGTGTGTGTGTGTGTGTGTGAACAAAATAACTCAATACAGCTTTCATCCAACTTTAACCAAAGTAGGTGGAAAGGTCGAGGGATAATCAGTGAGGAAACCCATTGTTTCTAGGAACAATAGGTAAAAGGTCGAAGTCGCAGGGTTAGGTCAGGCACTACCTGTGATGATTAAGTTAAATAGTTTTTATTCAGTTTTGGTCAAACTTAAAGAAATGGTTGAGAGTAATTCAAAAGTGAAGTAATCCAGTTATTGAGAATAATAAAGATCAGGTTGCATTGTCAAGTTTCGATTTGTCTGTGTGGATTGTTAACAAAATAAACAGTTTTGATCCTATTTTAACCAAACTTGATGAGTTGATTGAAGGTTATCCAATGAATAAATCATGTTTGTATTCGACAACAGTAACTCATGGGTCAAGGTCACATGGCAAGTTCAAAATAAAGTTTTTGTTCTATTTATATTAAACTCTGTGTTAGTGTTAAGGAGAAGGGGAAGAATAAACGGATTCGATTTTCAAAACAATCAGTTAAGCAAAGGTCACAGGAAAGGTCAAAGACCGTGGTGAACTCAAACAGTTTTCCTCTGGTCTATGCTTTAGTGAGGGAAAAATTCACAGCATCTTGACTAATCTTGGTAACACTAATTGATTATCAGGCTTATACCATTTCTGCAAACACCAAACGCCAACATGAAAGTCTGTCTTGGTAAAGATTAGTCAGTGTTGCTCCGTAGGTATTTTTACTGACCTGGGTGATACTGACTTGGCAGTACTATAAACGCACACAGCGTGTCGGCTTCCCCTATTAAAAGATATCCTCCGGTGGTGAGGTAAACAACTGAAGGGCACTGGACTACTGTAAGTCGTACGGAGGGAAGGCGATAAGTTACTGTTCTGGCGACGCTGTCCACATTCAAGACTGACAGTAAAAATGGTCAAAACTGGTTATAACTCACCGTGCTTGCCAAAACGTGACTCTGATATAAACAAAGCTCCGTGGAAGTGTTAAGGATTAGGCAAAAACAAAAGAATTCAATGTTGAGAACAATTACTCAAAGGTCAAGGTCACAGGGCAAGATCAAAGTTTTACCCTTGTGCCTGTGTGTGTGGGGACAAACAATAAACAGTAATATTTTGACCATATTGGATCAACCTGGGTGAATGGGTTGAGGATTACCCAAGAGGTTGACCCAGTGTTTCTGAAAATAAGTCGAACGTCAAGGTCACATGACAAGATCATCTCAAGCAGTTTCAAATGATGTAGGCTAAACTCTGGAGAAGAGTTCAGGTTAAAACAAGGATTAAGAGATTCGATTTAAGAGAACAATCTGCCAAAGGCCAACGGCGTAATGTGTAACAGGAGCAGATAAATGGAGTAGGTGCAGGTGTAGAATTAAACCTCAGTCATCGGGAGTTTCTTGATTTACTAAGCTTGACGAAACAGGAACGCGTGTCGTATCAAGTACTGTCTGAGAGGGGGGCAGCAACGAGGGCTGGTCACAAGCTGGTCACGTTTCGCTGAACTTACAAAAACTCTTATCTAGCGACAACCACTACGCTATGCATTCCTACAGCTACATCATGCAGCCAGCTATACATTAAGGCATCTACATCATACAAGCTCTACATTTGGACATATACATCATCATACAAGCTATACATAAAGGCATATACATTACAGTTCTTGCCCCGGTAGACGAAATGTCTCCTGACTTGAGATGGTTATTAATTATCAAAAGATGATTAAATTACTAGACTAACACTGATAATAACTGTCTGCTTAGTTTTTAGCGGCGTGTAGGCAGTCATTTGGCAAAAATGTTCGTGCTTCATTGTGAAGTCCAGGACTGGTTTAGGGACGCTAAAAATTGCATTGCCAGGTGCGCCAGACGATTCTCTTCAGTTTGATAAGAAGAAAATTCGATTCTTGAAATTTGAAAAAATGGTGCCTGGGCCAGCCACAGGGTCCCGGTGATTTCCAGACACATGGCCCGGGGCCTTTGACCGATTTTAATGAAAAACAATAGGCCTACAGGTTTATGCATATCTTTCTTTTCTTTTTTCAAAACAAAACTGTGAGCTGTAGAGAGCAGACAAACATATAGATGGACAAACATGCGGAACTGAGCAACATGCTTGCCGAATCGAAAGATTCTTGCAAGCATTAATGACACCATTGTGATGGAATTACTTTGACAGAACACTGTGATAGATGATGGCAACCACTATATACTCGCACTCTCTTGATATAAAGATGCCTCTGTGTAATTCTTTACTGAATGATCTATCTATCTATATACCTAGCCTGCTTTCCCCAGGGAGAGGGATGTAGCCGAGACAGGACGACACACTCCCAATTTACTCAACCATTCAAACACATTCATTCTCATCTTAGCCCCAAAGTGGAGAACGGACAGATCCTCACCGCACCACACCGCACAAGGGTCAACTGCGCAGTGCAATCAGTGACATCCGCAGCAGGGCCCGATAGCAGAGCTGGTTTACCCCTGCCACATCATAATAGACCCATCCCCTTACCCGCACCTGACTTGATCAGCTTATCAGACCAAATGCGGGAGAATATCCCCTCAGGGCTGCATCATCATTTATTCATTCACAATTTCTCTCCATTTATTTCTGTCACGCACAGCCACTCTTCCTTGCTCAACAGACATCCCTCTCACATCCAGTGTTCTCGTCACACTGTCCATCCATCCTAACCGTGGTCTCCCTCTCAGCCTTACACCTCTCACATCAGACCTAGTTATCTTTTTCACCAGGCTCTCATTATCCATTTTCTCCGTATGTCCAAACTATCGCAACACCCTCTGCCCAAATCGATCTTCATCTCCCAAACAACTCCAGTTCTCCTTCGCACTGCATCATTTCTTACTCGATCCATACGCGTCCCTCCACACATACTCCTCAGACACCTCATCTCCATTACATTCAAACTTTTCCTCTCTGCTACACCCATACTCCACATGTCAGCCCCATATAACGCAGTAGTTACCACAACACCCTCATACGGCCTTCTCTTTACATCCATTCTAAGTGAACGACATCTAAACACTTTTTTCATTCCTCCCAGCACCTTTCCTACTTCATTCATTCTAAATTTCACTTCTGCATCTATTCTTCCATCCACAGCAACATGTGACCCTAAATACTGAAAACACTCTACCTCCTCAAGCAACTCACCATTCAAAACTATATTCATCCTCCTACCATCTACCGACCTCGAAAACTTCATCACTTTACTCTTATTCTCACTTACTTTCAATTTCTTCCTTTCACACACGCTTCCAAACTCCTCTACCAACTGTCTCAATCTCTCCTGTGAATCAGCCACCAGTGCAGTATCATCTGCAAACAGCAGCTGCTTCAGATTCCACTCTCTACCATCAGCATTCACCAGACTCAGACCTCCACCTAAAACTCTTGCATTCGCCTCTCTTACAACACCATCCATGTAAATATTAAACAACCTAGGCGACATCACACATCCCTGCCGCAGCCCCACTGTCACGGGGAACCAATCACTCACAGTATTTCCTACTCTACACACTCTTCTAATTACATAAAAACTTTTCACCCCTTTTAGTAACCTACCATCAAGTCCATACAATCTTAAAATAGTCCACAAAGCCTCCCTATCAATTCTATCATAAGCTTTCTCTAAATCCATGAATGCCCAAAACAGATCCTTGCCTTTTGCTAAATACTTTTCACACACTTGTCTCACAGCAAACACCTGAACCAAGCATCCCCTCCCTCTCCTAAAGCCACACTTTAATGATGAACCATTAAAAAAATTATTTATACCCTATGAAACCATTTACAACGTTGGTAGTCAACCATGTAATAGGTGTTATGCCTGCTGTTGCATTGAACTGCGGTGCTTCAAATAAAGGATATACAACTGAGGGATTGCTGGGGTTTATTACTGGGAAGTTGCTAGTCTGAAGTGAACGACTCGTCAATTACTGTACTTTAAATACTGTATCTCATCTAAGTTGCCTAGTCCCAAACCTGTATGTTTCTAATGGGGCAATAAAGTAGAGACAGAAAGACTGGTTTTTGAGCAAATTCTTACCTCCGATTCCAATACAGACCAACCCTGCAATGAACTCTGGACGAAGGACATCACCATTATCATCATCATCATCATCTTCATCATCATCAGTGTCGACGTTGATGGCAACAAGAGGAATTCCCACAAAGATTAGGAGACAACCCGAGACAAAGGTGACCACAGCTGCCCTCCCTACTTTACTCTGTAGCATCTTGATTTTCTGGTGATATTATCATTATTATTATTATTATTATTATTATTATTATTATTATTATAAGTAATAGTAAAAGTAGTAGAAGTAGTAGTACTTACAGTACTCATTATTATAAGTAGTAGTAGTAGTAGAAGTAGTAGCAGTAGTAGAAGTAGTAGCAGTAGTAGAAGTAGTATTAGTAAGCAGCAGTAGTAGTAGTAGTAGTAGTAGTAGTAAAGTATCATATGTTAGTTTCATCATCATCATTACTATAACACTTCATTATTGTGTGTTATATCATCATAATTATCAATATTATCTTTTCTTATAATTTTTATTAACATGGTATTTATCATTATTAACATATCTCTATATCCTACTCTTGTGACTGGGGTAGGTAGGAACCACAACTTCGGAAACAGAAATACTTTAGAATAATAATGCATTTTTCAACGAAAGTATCTCACACTTCCATTTCATTTAAAGTTCAAGTCTTCCAGGTTCTCGGCTCTATGAAGTGCACTCCGAAACCTGCTCTATCTGCGAAAGTTACAAAACTGAATCATACTTCATATACCGGTACTATAGTTCCGGCGCACGACTCTGAGGTTGTCTTTATCGTACGCTGGCAACCTATCAGTCAAAAGTGCGTCCGATTTGGTATCATACTATACACGAATCCTATTATTATGCTTGAATATATTATACACGAATATTATTATGCAGGAACATATTATACACAAATCATGCGTCTCACATTATACACGAAATCAGACGCACTGTTTAGGGATAGGTTGCCAGGATACGATAATAACAACCTCAAAGTCGAGCGCCGCGATTATAGGCGATATTTGGTGAGGTGGAGATTCTCATTTGTTTCTTCATTGTGTTGTGTGAAGATAAGAATGCTGACAAAAAGCTAAGCACAACTGAGAGCCAATAATAAGTAAAACATAATGCCTGCAGTAGGACGATACCACCTGCAGTTACCTCCAAACCATTTCACTGAATTTATGAAAGAGATGGCTTTCAGACATAATTAAGCCTATTTCTACCCCTTCCAGTGTGAAAAAATTCATCTTCGCCGAATAAAGTGTTACTAACTGCTGCCACCACTAATCTCGTGACTGACAGTGCAAAGTCACTGCCTCCAATAAAACAGTGTGAAGTTTTATTGTAGGGAACCAACCATGTGAATATTGATTGTCGCCGCAACTTATCTCGGCTGAGCCCTATGTTGACAGTTGGACCTGGTTTGGAGCATGCATATCAACGATGGTAAGGATCAACCAGTGTCGATTTACAAGAAGAGAAAGAAGACAGAACTGAACCCAAGTGATGAGAACAACCCCTATGGAATGCCGTAGCCAGTCCTATTACAAGGACCTGTCATGACCGCTCCTCTTAACTTCTTTTTTTTTTTTTTTCTTTTTGCCTATCGACCATTGGGGCCGGAGCCCCTGGTCATTAAGGCAAAAGTATATATATGTATATACATTGATACATATATACATACATATACGAACATATATATATATATATATATATATATATATATATATATATATATATATACATACATACATACATACACACATCCATGCATATGAACATACACACTTTCATGCACCCGTACATATATATATAATAATTTTTATTTATTTTTTTTTTTTGTAGTTTTATTTATTTATTTTTTTTTTTAACCTTACATTACTTACAAACTAAAATGCCTAATCTAAAGACCCTAAAATTAATCACCTGACAGACAAATCGCTAACCTATACTAAGTTCTAAGAGACAAATAACTAGACCTACACTAATGGTAAAAAAAAACTCGAGCAAGAGAACACCATTGACTGCAGATATGTAATGCCTTTCTACATTACATACCTGCACTCATCACCTGGTGACTGTCAGTCGAGGCACAACCTAATATAGGGGATCAATATATGAAAGGGAACCAGACGAGTCAGGAACATTTCCTTATACGTCAGCTGTCGGCCCTAATTAGAATAACTTTAGCAAGATGATATAATGTATTCACATAATTTGTACAAAAAGTGAAGAACCTCGCCCAGCAGACCACCATCGACTGCAAGTGCCCAATACCTTCCTATATTGCACACTTGCACTCATCAGCTGGTGACTGTTAGTCGAGGAACGGGGTTTAATGTAGGGGACATCAATATTAGAAATAGATCAGTGGGTGGAAGGAACTATTTCAAATACGTCAACTGTCAACCCTAATTAACAGTACTATATATACATATTTACAGGTGATAAAAACTATAACCATACAGTAAAAAAGTCACATCACTCTGATCAGTCCGGTCTCTCTCAGGAAAGCCATCAATTTATCAGTCATAACAATGTCCCCATCACCCAGGATGGTCGAAAGGGTGAAGGGGACGTCTGCTACGCCGCAGTAACTTATACGTGAAGCACGTTCACGAATAAATCGCCGACAGCGCAGGATGATATGACTGATAGATAGCACCGCATTACAGATGTCACAGTGCGGTGGGAAGTGTCTTTCCATATATGGTTTCATGTGAGTTAAAATGGTGGCATTGAGCCGTAGCCGTGCCAATACTTTTTCTTCAAGGCGACTGGGGCGGTTGGCTGTGTCCCAGTCCCCCAGGTGCTGCTTACAAGTTGGAATATTTAGTCTGGTCCACTGACCTTGCCACAGAAGATTTATTGATTTCTTTCCGAGAGAGAGACTCGACCGTACGAGTAGATCACGAGGAACGTCCCAAGTCTCCTCGAGCTCTACAGCCGACTTTGCAAGTGAGTCAGCTTGCTCATTGCCGTAGATACGACAATGACCAGGCACCCAGATCAGCGTGAATGACTTGTTGCATGAATGCAGCTTATTAACGATGCGGCCCTGGATCTCGTGAGAGTCCGTAGTACAAGATGCAATTGCCTGAAGGGCTGATTTTGAATCAGAAAATATAACAAATGAGTCATGCCTAGAACTGAGCGCATAGTCTATGGCTTTGTCAATAGCAAAAAGTTCGGAGGTAAACACAGATGTATGAGTAGGCAACCGATACCTAAGTGCACATTCAGTCGACCACACACTTGCACCCACACATTCACTCGACTTGGAGCCGTCGGTGTACAATTGATGGGACCCCAAGTGACGAACGATGATGTTACAAAACAAGTGGTGGACCTCCGCCTCCGGTGCCTTGGCCTTTGGTGCTGGGAGCCATGTAACATCAACAGTAAAGCCGGGTGGCTTCCAAGGCGCTATATTTTTAAGCACCAACTTGTCACAGTCACTGGGGTCCTCACCAAGTTCTTGAGTCAGTAAGTGGAGGTGAACGGCAAGTGGCCGACGCACCCCCCCGCATGAGATGGTGGTATTGACGCAGGGGGGTACAGGCCACATTGCCGATATTACTTTTCCTATGTGTTCGTATGCCGTACGAAAAGGCCAGGTGGTCACGGCGAATACGGAGGGGAGGCACATTCGCCTCCACTTCCATACGAGCTACACGGGTACATCGGACGGCTCCAAGACACATTCGCAAACATTTATTCTGTAGCACATGCAATCCTTTCAGCGTGGCATCAGATGCCGAGCCATACACTTGTGCGTCGTAGTCTAGCTTTGATCGAATATGGGAATTATACACCATTAATAAAGTTTTTCTGTCGGCTCCCCATGTACTGTAGTACCCACTAGGTACTTAAGGACATTTAACGGTTTATCACAACGAGCAAGCAAAGTATTAATGTGAAGTTTAAAATTCATTCTGCAATCAAAGTGGAGGCCCAAAAACTTTACAGAATTTTGAAAAGGTACAACTTGATTATCCAAAAAAAAACGCAAATCGGGGACGTTACGAGTTGTAAAAACTACAGCGGCACACTTAGGGATGGAAAACTTAAATCCCCACTGCAAGGCCCATTGGTGGACGGAGTCAAAGGCTACTTGAATCCGCCCAGCCGAAAATTGTGCATTACGGGAGGAGTGCCGTATTGCACAATCGTCAGCATAGAGCGAATATTTAAGATTCCTGGGGATGGGAGCTGATGACAGAATATCATTGATCATAACACTAAATAAAGTAGGACTAAGCACACTTCCCAATGGCACCCCGTTTTCCTGGATAAATATATCCGATGTTACGTTACGGGGCAATTTGACAGAAAGTCCTGTCCCTTAAGAAATTTGAAATAAAAACTGGCAAATTTCCTCTTAAACCATAAGCATAGAGCTTCATTAGTATACCGTATCGCCATGTCATGTCATAGGCTTTATGGATGTCCAAGAACACCCCTATCATGAATTCTTTATTGGCAAATGCCTCTGAAATACAATGCTCCAAATTCATTAAATGATCTAGTGAACTTCTGTATTTACGGAAGCCACATTGTTGATCATTTAACAAATTCTTCGACTCTAAAACAAAAAGAAGCCTATTGTTTACCGTACGTTCCATGACCTTACATAGACAAGAAGTCAACACAATAGGACGAAATGAAGTGGGATTCATAAGACGACCAGCCTCTTTGGGTATCGGTATGAAGTGCGCAAAGTGCCATGAGTTTGGGAACGTTCGAGACGCCCAAATCTCATTGTACAATGCTAACATCTTAATCAGGTTGTCCTGATTAAGATGCTGGATCATACCGTACGTGATGGTGTCTGGTCCAGGGCTGGTGTCTTTACAGGATTTAAGGGCAAGGAGCAGTTCATCTAGCGTAAACTCTTTGTTGTACGGGAAGTCTATGTCTTCAGTGGCAAAGTCAATAATCTGTAGCTCAGCCATGCATTTATGGTGTTGAAAACGCGGATCATAATTGGCTGAGCTACTTACATGAGAAAAGCTCCTGGCTAGGATGTTAGCAATGTCCACGGGCTTGTCATAGATGTTATTATTAACCTGAAGGGTGGTGACAGGGTAATATGGGCCTTTATTATTTAATATTCTTATAGTGGACCAGACTTTACGTAATGGTGTTGTACGAGTCACCGTGGACACAAAGGACCGCCAGGAGTCACGTTTGGCCCTTCTTATTATTCTCCTTGCCTCAGCCCGTGCCTGTTTGTATGCAATAAAGTTTTCCTCAGTGGGCTGACTATCAAAAATCCTGTATCTCCTATTGCGTTTTCTTAATGCTTGTCGGCAATCTGGCGTCCACCAATGTGCTCTATGCTTCGCATGAACTGTAGAAGTCTTGGGAATAGCAGCCTCAGCTGCGTGTAATATGGATTGGGTTATATTTTCGACCTTAACATCTATGGTCTCCCCAGATATATCTAAATTGGCGATCCTTGAGAAGGATCCCCAATCTGCTTTCTTATAGTTAAATTTTGGAGGTGGAGGGTCCGAAATGATGTCGCGTGTATAAGAAAGACAGATGGGTAAATGATCACTTCCCAAGGAGTTGTCGTAAGGATCCCATGAGAGATCTTGATGTATACCAGGGGAGGCCAAAGATAAGTCAATGGCCGAAAAGTTACCAGTACGATCATCTACACGAGTCGCTCTACCATCGTTCAGAAGACAGAGGTTGGACTGTAGTATTAGGTCGGCTACTTGCTCCCCACGACCATCAATCCTCAAGCTACCCCATTGATAGTGATGGGCGTTAAAATCGCCCAACACTAACTTATTCCCAGGGAGGTGTTCCACTAGTGAATTTAAAGCATCACTATCAATGGGGCCATGTGGAGGACAGTACAGAGAGCAAATAGACAGATACGTGTTATTAAATTTTACTCTGCACGCGACCGCTTCCAGAGTAGAATTTAGAATCACTTCTGTTTGTGGGTGTGATTTGTGTGTGTATATGGCTACTCCGTGACCTTCATATCTTCTATACGAGTGATAGTGTTTGAACTGTGGAGGATCAGGGTGATCCTCCAGGCACGTCTCCTGTAAACAAACAACGTCTGGCCTATGTATAGAAAGCAAGATTGCTATATTGTGTAACTTATTCCCAATACTTCTACAATTCCACTGTAGTATAGTGAAAGCGGCGGTTTAAGATTTTCGTTGGGGGCCAGTGTGCTTCGTCTTTTTTTGTCGCCCGCCAGCAGGCGAGCGACTACCAGGGGACCTATCCTGGTGCTTACTCATGGAAACTTCCATATTCTCATCAATTACAAGGCTCCCAGACTCCATCGAGGAAGAGCTATTCTTTCTCTCCCTCGCTGGACCAGGAGTGGGAAGGACATGAGGACGTGACTGTTTAGTGAGGGTGGTCAAATTAATCTTGTCAGACTTGTCTGGCTTCGATTTTGGCCGCACCGACTGCGAAGGAGCAGCGGCAGCCTTGGAGTAGGAAGTGGCGACAGGGATGTCTGTAAGAGAGTTGGAACGTACAGGGGGTCTAGACTTAGAGGTAGGGCATGTGGCATGTGGAGCGAAGGTAAGGTCAGTCTGTGTCTCCACAGTGCACATCACGGGACGGGACACAACCGCCGATGCATAGGAGACATTAGGCTTGGGAGTTGCATGCAACTCCTTCACCTTCTTCCTAGCATCGTAAAAGGATATGCCCTCAGTCGCTTTCACTGTGCAGACCTCTTTCTCCTCCTTCCACTTGGGACAAACCCTCGAGGAAGTGGAGTGAGCATCCTTACAGTGAAAGCAGCACTCAGTCTCGGATGTACAGTTGTCAGCAGAGTGACCTACAGCCGCACACTTGCCACATACGATGCTGGAAGCCCGACAAGCCTTTTCATGATGTCCATAGAGCTGACATTTTGAACAACGAAGGGGATTCGGGATGTACGGTCTTACATTTACAATTTCATATCCTACTTTGACATTTGTAGGTAGAGAAACTTTGCCAAAAGTGAGGATAACTGTGGCTGTCTTCGTCCTTACACCTTCCTGATAACGAGTGATGAATTTGGCATCAATTACATCTTGATGAGCAAGTTCCTGTATGATTTCTTCCTCACTCCATCACCATGAGATCCCTGCAAGTGATAACACCCTTGCAGGAATTCATGGATGTTGGGATCTTGGCCTCGATATCATGACAGTGAAACTTCCGCAGTGTCAGCAAGTCCTTCACCTGAGCAGAATTGAATGTCTTTACTAGGAGGTCTCCATTTCCAAGTTTTTTCACTTGTTCCACCTCTCCTGCACACCCATCAATCACCTTCTTGACAATGAAGGGATTGAGTCTGGACAGGGGAGTAGAACCAACAGCATGAAGAGTTACAAAGGTCGCGTTATTTACGTCAATGTCAAGGCGGGAACGAGTCTGGCGTCCGTTCAGTCTGGGGCCGGTCAGTAACGGTCGGAGGTCGGTCAGGACTACCTCCCCCCCCTGAAGGGGGGGGAGGCAGTAGTGGCGTCCGCCATAGTTACCACTTCCCCCGTGAGGGGGAAGTGGGAAGAAAGAGAAAAACGACCAAGGGAGAAATTGCCCGGGGAAAACACACCTAGTCTGAGATTACCCTCTCAAACCACTCTCGGGAGGACGCGCCTGTGTGAAACTCACACCCCAGAGCAATCAGTGGGGGGTACACTCCAGAGGTGAGTAAGCAAAGGCGATCTCAGTAATTAGATCTAGACACCTACTATATCCACTGAGGCCAGGGAGGAAAATGAGGTCTAGCTAACCTAACTTTATTTTGGCTATGTACAAAGCTACTGCCGGTGAGGCAGCCCTAGATCGCTAGAGGAGAGAACAACGAATACACCACTGCACTCTCCACGACCATTCATCAAAGTCCCCACTCCTCTTAACAGTTGATTGGAAATGGATATACGAGTAGTACTGCTGTCAGATAGGTCAGTGGAGGAAGAAATGTGGCTACTGGGATATATCAGGAGTAGCTAGAGGTGGAAGAGGCAATACTCTCAATTCCAGCCTCCTCCAAGTCCCTGTCTTAATTTAGTGATACAGTGTAAGAAGTAGTGCAGGACTTCGAATCGTAAGTTAAAAATGTTTATTTATGTTAACTTGTACATAGCAGCATAGTAGCGTAACTCTTCTCATATATTAGCTGGTGTCTGACTAATCTTGTTTGAGAAGGTTTGCGAGTGATTTTAATTAGATTATAGAGTCCCATGGTACACCTGTTTATTATATGAAGAGCCTAATTCTGCACAGAGATTCTGTAAGGAAAGTAAGGTTTATTTGTTTGAATAAGTATCATTGCCTATTATTAGAACCCTCAAAGACGGAAATCTCCCTGCAAGATCCTTAACATAAGTCGTCTGCAAATATCAACATTGTAATGTATCTCTCATCATACTGGCAAGGTTAATCACAACTCATTAAGACTCTGTTATCAGTAAAAACTGACGAAAGTAAACAATTTTTGAAGCAGTCATAATTTCGTCATTAATAAAACAGTCTCAGACAATGTCTACATTAATTTTGTTCATTCTGCAATATGTAAGGTCATTTATTGGTTGCATTTCGCTCTTTTAGAGAGAGTAATTCTTATTTATTCTATTATTGTCACAGTCAAAGAATTTTACCTCAGTATAGGAAATGCAGTAGTTTAGTTACTGAAGTTACTTCTAATTTGTAAGTCGCTAACATGCATACAGTCGTCTGGAGGCAGCAAAAATAAAGCAAAAAACAGATCCGTGTAATGAAGAGAATAAAACATAATAGATCCTATTGCTTTCAAGTAATTATTCACGTTTTACCTTAATGCACATTGTCCTATAGCATCTAAAACACATAATTCACGACTTTTGCTGTTTCTCTCTCTCTCTCTCTCTCTCTCTCTCTCTCTCTCTCTCTCTCTCTCTCTCTCTCCAATCATTCACTTTTTACCTTATTATACATGATACCAGGTGCTGCCAGATGAATGGTCCACAATGATGTGTGGTAGTTGCGATAAGGCTGTCAGTGGATAAACCGGTGTGGACTAAAGGATTTCTGCTCAGTTCACTCCCCTGCTGTAATAGGGTGTGAGTATTAGGTTTATCTGATGTGGACAAGTTTTCTAATACTTGTTACACAGTAATTCTCTCAGGCTGATATGACTCATACTTAGCTTCAGAAAATTGTCTAGCGTTGACTGAAATACAAGGCAAGAGTCGTTCCGACGATGAGAGGGTTTACAATTGAAGCGCAAACTCCAAGTCTCAGACAAAACCTTTAAGCGTGGCCTGGAATAGAATAGCAGAGTTTTGGAAACCATGAAATGAGTGTATGGTGACAGTACAAACACTCTTAGGCTCCTGTGACTCACTTTTAGCTTCATAAAGTTGTCTGACGTAGACTGGGCCCAGCGTATGAGGGTTAATTAGTTAAATTTTCTATCAGATCACATTCACTATCAATCAGTCACTCCGTCAGTCATTATACGATTAGTCAGTTACTATGTTTGCCATTATCAGTTGCTTAAATAGTAGATCTCTCAATCAGTGTATCAGTCATCAGTTACTTATGCTCTCTCTCGATCAGTCACTTCATCAGTCGATCGCTCGTTTTATCAATCAGTCAGTCATCTGCGGTCACAGTTTCTGGATCAATCAAGCATTAGCATTCATTCAGTCCACCAGCCATGCAACCATTTATTCGGTCAGTTATTGTTAGCTACCCAGGTATTTAATCAGTCAAAATTACATCTTAGATACACATATGCTGGGGCTTATACAATTATTTTTATGTGCGCAGGAACCTAAAAACGAGCCAAAATCGCTTGAGCTGGAATCTAATGCAATTATCAAATTCAATAAACCCTTCATTATAAAGATGTTTTTTTGGTTATATCAAGGAGTCTCTCTCTCTCTCTCTCTCTCTCTCTCTCTCTCTCTCTGTGAATGTGCAAGTTTGCGGGTGAGAGGTTGAACGAAATAACTAGAAAATTGTTCAACCGATTTTAATAAAATTGGTTGGAGGGATTGAGGTTGATGTCATGAGCTAACCCATTTCTTTCAGCTCAGAGATAAAGGTCACATGGTTAGATCAAATGGTAAAGTTGAAAAATTTACTTAAAAAAAAAAAAATCTTAATCAAATTCAAACTAAACCTGAGAAAAAGGATTGGTGGTACAGCAAAAACAAAGTGATTCAGTTCTGAGAACAGCCACACACACGTTTAAGTCACAGGTCACCAAACTTACTGAAATTGTTAAGGGTCAGGATTTTTTTTTTTTTTTTATAAGAATAATAGGTTAATGATCAAGGTCACAGAGAAATGTCGTCCTCAACAATTATTATCAGAGTTAGACCAAACTTCGTGAAAGGATCTGTCTGTCCATATCAAGCTAGCTAGCCAGCTAGCTATATCTATCTATATATCTGTTTATGTCTACATCAATCTATCTGTGTAATATATATATATATATATATATATATATATATATATATATATATATATATATATATATATATATATATATTGGTTGATTGATCGATTGATTGATTGATTTATATCTTTATTTATATCTATATCTATATCTATCTATCTCTCTATCAATCTATCTATAAATATATAGACAGATATAAATATAAATATATACTGTATATATATATATATATATATATATATATATATATATATATATATATATATATATATATATATATATATATATATATCCATCCATCAATCATTCAATCTTACGTTCCCTCATGAGAAGCTTAGGAGCCCAGGGCTAATAAAGTTGGTCCTGACATTTAAGGTGAGAGCCACCAGTCTCACTCATCCCTGAGTGGCATTACGTGAGCAATAAACCCCAGCCACCGCTTGGATATAAACCTTCACCGGCTCAAGCCGATTGGAGCGCCGTAATTATCCACTAAACCACCAGACGCCATAATTTGGTTATATGGTTACCACCCAGCGTAGTAAATGGTTTCCTGGAGTACAGGAAACCATTTGGCTTGTCACTCGGTGTAGAGTCACAAAAGGTAGAAGGAAGAGGAACGAATGAAGGAAAGAAAGACAGAAGAGGGAATGTAAAATCACCCGTAGGCAGAAGGACGAGGGAAGAATGAAGGAAAGAACGACAGAGGAGGATGGAAGGAAAGAAGGATGGAAGAGGGGAAAGGGCAGACACCCGATAGCAGCATTACAACGAGTGAGTGGACGGTGAGCGCCCCCACCTACCATACATGTACAGTCTGTATACAGTATATTTGTCTATCTATCTATCTAAATAAAAGAGTCACGTTGATTGTTTGTTGTTCTTCAACCACGCCCAAACTAAGGGCCAGAGACCGCCAGACCCATATATATTCTGAGTCAAGGATGGTTATAGGGGGGTCAAAATTCAGATCTGGGTCATTTGAGGTCACCGGTAGTGTTTGCCATTTTGGCCGGGCAACGCCGGGTACCCCTACTAGTATTATATATATATATATATATATATATATATATATATATATATATATATATATATATATATATATATATATATATTCGGAAACTTCGCTTTCTCCTAGAAGAAATTATTGCAAATTAACCACATCAGACATGAAAATAGACAGTAAGTACTTTCGTATATTACGTCTTCAGGCAGAGTCACTCTGAAGACGTAATATACGGAAGTAACCCTGTGGCGGGGGTGGGGGACACAATCTGGCCGCACAATGAGGTAGTACTACTAATCTGCGGCCAGGTTGTGTTAGGAAGAATACTGCCACCGTATTCCCTGCGTGTCGTAAAAGGCGACTAAAAGGGGCGGGGTGAGGGGACTAGGGACCCCCTCCACTGTTCTTTAGTTCCTAAAAAGAAAGAGGCCAGAGAAAGAGATGGAGGATTGAGTTATCCCCGTACTCTGAAGATTGGGTCTATGAATGTGCGTGGACGAATTACGATTGAGGCTAAAAAGGAGGAGATTGGGAGAATGTTTGTGAGAAGAAAGTTGGATGTGTTAGCTTTGAGTGTATAAAAGATGAAAGGGAAAGATGATTCTAAGTTTGGAAGTGTGAATGGAAGATTGTCAGGTGTTGATAGAGGAAGGGCAAGAGAAGGTGTGGCCTTGTTAGTGAGTCCGGAAGTACAGCAGTGTGTGAATGAATGGAAGGATGTGTCATCGAGATTGGTGTGGGTGAAAGCGAAGTTTGAACGTGAGTTGTGGGTATGTGTGAGTGCATATGGGCCTCGTAGTGAAAGGGATGAAGAAGAGAATGAGTCTTTCTGGAATGAAATTGATGAGTGTCTGCAGAGTTTTGGAGCAAATATGAATGTGGTAATGATGGGAGATCTGAATGCTAGAGTAGGAAATGTATCAGTTGAAGGTGTAGTTGGTATGCATGGTGTGCCTGGAAGAAATGAAAATGGGGAACGAATGATAACGATGTGTGTTCAGCGAGAGATGGTAATTGGAAATACCTTGTTTGAGAAGATAGATATTTATAAGTATACATGGATGAGACAGGGGGGGTGGAAGGGTTGTTGATG
This sequence comes from Coenobita brevimanus, assembly GCF_032717465.1. Lineage (NCBI taxonomy): Eukaryota > Metazoa > Arthropoda > Malacostraca > Decapoda > Coenobitidae > Coenobita > Coenobita brevimanus. The sequence goes on along the minus strand of NC_137069.1, from coordinate 47,152,904 downwards.
GGGCATTGGTGGACTATGTGGTTGTGTCCAGGAATGTAATAGGAAGATTGTTGGATGTGAGAGTTCTGAGAGGGGAGGGTGGAGGTATGTCTGACCACTATCTAGTGGATGAAAAGTTAAGAGTAGGTAAGAGATGGGAGAGAGCTAGGAGAGTTAGGTGTGGCAGGGAGGTTTTGAAAGTGAGTGAGTTGGATAGAAGAGAGAAAATGAAAGAGTATCAGGAGAAATTGAAAGATGAGTGGAAAGCAGTGAAAGATGAGGAAAATGGCAGTGTGGAGGAGGAATGGCAGTTGTTTAAGAGTGCTGTGGTGGGGCATGCAGAAGAGGTGTGTGGTGTGAGACGAGTGGGTGATGGTGTAAGAAAAGGATGTGAATGGTGGTGCGAGGAAGTAAGTATGGCTGTGGCTGAGAAGAGACGTGCATATGAAGTGTGGCTGCAGAGGAAGGATGGGGTGTCATATGAGAGATATAAGAAAAAAAGGAACAGGGCGACAAGGGCTGTGCATGATGCTAAAGTGGCAGCAGATGAGAGGTAGGGTAGGTGGTTTACTGAGAATTTTCAACAGAATAAGAAAATGTTTTGGAAGGATGTGAAAAGGGTGCGACAGAGAGAGTCTGGGAAGGAAGAGCGAGTAAAAGCAGGGGATGGTAGGATGTTAACTGAGATGGATGCAGTAAGGAAGAGATGAGGAGTATTTTGAAAGATTGTTAAATGTAGAGGAGGAAAGGGAGGCTGAGACTGTGGCGGATGGAAGGGTGCAAGGAATAAATGTATCGGGAGAGTTGAATGATTCTTTGATCACGAAGGAGGAAGTGCAGGAGGCAGTAAAGGAGATGAAAACAGGGAAAGCTGCAGGCATGGATGAGTGTGATGGAATGCCTGAAAGGTGGTGGAGCGACTATTGTTGACTGGTTAGTAAGATTGTTGAATGTACGCTTTGTGAAAAGTATGGTGCCAATTGACTGGGCAAGTGCTTGTATGGTCCCACTGTATAAAGGTAAGGGCGATAAGTATGCATGTACTAGCTTCAGGGGTATAAGTCTGTTGAGTGTTGTACGTAAGCTGTATGTAGAGTGTTAATTTAGGGAATTAGAGAGGGTACAGAGGGAGTGATTGGTGATGAGCAGTGTGGCTTCAGGAGAGGGAGGGGATGCATGGATCAGGTGTTTGCTGTGAGACAAGTGTGTGAAAAGTATTTACCGAAAGGCAAGGATGTGTTTTGGGCATTTATGGATTTAGAGAAAGCGTATGATAGAACTGATAGGGAGGCTTTGTGGACTGTTTTAAGATTGTACGGACTTGATGGTAGGTTACTAAAAGGAGTGAAAAGTTTTTATGTAAATAATAGAGCATCTGTAAGAGTGGGAAATACTGTGAGTGATTGGTTTCCCATGAGAGTGGGGCTGCGGCAGGGATGTGTGATGTTGCCTAGGTTGTTTAATATTTATATGGATGGTGTTGTAAGGGAGATGAATGCAAGAGTGTTAGGTGGAGGTCTGAGTCTGGTGAATGTTGATGGTAGAGAGTGGAATCTGAAGCAGCTGCTTTTTGCTGATGATACTGCACTGTTGGCTGATTCACAGGAGAGATTGAGACAGTTGGTAGAGGAGTTTGGAAGCGTGTGTGAAAGAAGGAAATTGAAAGTAAATGAGAATAAGAGTAATGCGATGAAGTGTACTGTACATGGTTGGTAGATAGTAGGAGGATGAATATAGTTTTGAATGGTGAGTTGCTTGAGGAAGTAGAGTGTTTTAGGTCTTTAGGGTCACATGTTGCTGTGGATGAAAGAATAGACACAGAAGTGAAGTTTAGAATGAATGAAGTAGGAAAGGTGCTGGGAGGAATAAAAAAAAGTGTTTAGATGTCGTTCGCTTAGAATGGATGTAAAGAGAAGGCTGTATGAGGGTGTTGTGGTACCGACTGCGTTATATGGGGCTGAAACATGGAATATGGGTGTAGCAGAGAGGAAAAGTTTGAATGTAGTGGAGATTAGATGTCTGAGAAGTATTTGTGGAGTGAGGCGTATGGATCGAGTAAGAAATGATGCAGTGCGAAGGAGAACTGGAGTTGTTCAGGAGATGGCTGATCGAGTTGAGCAGAGGGTGTTGCGATGGTTTGGGCATATGGAGAGAATGGATAATGAGTGATTGGTGAAAAAGATAACTAGGTCTGATGTGAGAGGTGTAAGGCGGAGAAGAAGACCACGATAAGGATGGATGGACAGTGTGAAGAGAGCGTTGGATGAGAAAGGGATGTCTGTTGGGCAAGGAAGAGTGGCTGTGCGTGATAGAAATGAATGGAGAGAAACTGTGAATGAATAAATGATGACGCAGCCGTGAGGGGATATTCTCCCGCATTTGTCTGATCAGCTGATCAGGTCAGGTGCGAGTAAGGGGATGGGTCTATTATGATGTGGCAGGGGTAAACCAGCTCAGCTGTCGGGCCCTGCCGTGGATGTCACTGATTGCACTGCGCAGTTGACCCTCGTGCGGTGTGGTGCGGGGAGGATCTGTCCCTTCTCCCCTCTGGGGCTAAGATGCGAATGAATGTGTTTGAATGGATGAGTAACTTGGGAGTGTGTCGTCATGTCTCGGCTACCTCCCTTTCCTTGGGGGAAGCAGCCTAGGTATATAGATAGATAGACTTACAATATCTTTTTGTTCCTCTTGTGATCAACATTGTGTGTGTGTGTGTGTGTGTGTGTGTGTGTGTGTGTGTGTGTGTGTGTGTGTGTGTGTGTGTGTGTAAATAGATAGATAGGTAGATAGATTGACATTGATAGACAGATAGATGGATAAACACGGTATTTTTTTTTTCTTTAGTCGTGCTACAGTTGAATGATATTTTATGCATGTTAGGCGAAATACCTCTTATTAAGGTGGTTAACGAAATCCATATCCGACTCCTCTCCCACCTCGAAAAGTTATTGTTACCTAAATGGAAACGTTTTGCTGTATCAATAATTAGCGATGTTGGAGTGGTTCTAGCGAGAGAGGGCAGTGTTTGGAAACTCCCTATACTGTTGGTTGCAGATGATAATGTGTTGTTAAGTGAAAACGAGGGGGAGCTGCAAGGCTTAGTAGATGAGTTTGGGAGTGTGTGTAAGAAACAGAATCTAAAAGTGAATGAAGGGAAGAGTAAAGTTATGGTCTTCGAGAGACGTGAAGTCAGTGAATGTACAGTGAGGTTGGATGAGGAGGAAATGGAAAATGTACTAGGGCAGTGCGATGAGTAGGGATGAAAGTTTAGAGGGTGAAGTGCTTGAAAGGGTCCAACAAGGAAGAAAGGTTGCTGGTTCCTTGAAAGCAGTGATAAGAAACAGGGAAGTGAGCATGGAAGTGAAAAAGCTACTACATGGATACCAATTCTAACGTATGGAAGTGAAGCTTGGACCCTGTTGGAGGGACTGAAGTTAAGAGTGAGGGCAGTGGAAATGAGTTATTTGAAAGGAGCCTGTGGAGTCACATGGAGAGACAGACTGACAAATGAAGAAGTGAAGGAGCGTTGTGGTGTGGATGCGGATGTGATAGGAAGCATCAGGAGAAACACACTGAGGTGGTTTGGCCACGTGGAGAGGATGGAGAGTGAGAGACTGGCGAGGAGAGTGTATGTGAGTGAGGTGGAGGGGGGAGAGGAAGGGGGAGGCCAAGGATGAGATGGAGGGATGGAACTGAGAGGTATATGAGAGAGGGGGGTGTGAGCTGGGAACAGGGCTGTTAAATGGCGGCGGACAAAGCAACATCGAGGCGAGTTGTTTGTGGCCACCCCTTACGGGATTAATGCGTCTGGCAATAAACAGATAGATAGATTACTCATATACAAGCATGATTTTATTTTATCTATTTATTATTATTTTTGTTTCCGTAAAGATTAAAAAAAGGTTTACAGTTATGTTTTACAAGCTCAAGCTATTGACGTATCGACCTTACACTTTATTAATAGGCTATTTTCATTACAGTGACCCCTTTCATTACCTAGCTCTTTTTTGCTGTCTTTAGACGATTTTATTCAGTGCAGAAAGGATTTTTCGAGACAGAGGTATTACATATAACTTTTATTAGCCATTTCAATCAATGGTCTTACTCGCCTGGTATTTGCATGAGTAAATTAAAAGAGACACCATCAGGTTAATGGATAGTCTAAAAACATTACACACACACACACACACACACACACACACACACACACACACAAGCACGGTAGTAACAATGAACAGGACGCAAAGTAAAATGGGTCATAAATCGATTCACCTCTACGTCATATCGTAGAAATTCAGCTTCATTACAATTAATCCCTTCAACTTCCTTACGTGAAAGGACAGCGCTGGTATTCTGTTACAGTTAATGCCAACCATACCTTTATTCAGGTGAATTGAGTCATTTGAGGCTGAACGAGTTACTACTACTGCCACTGTCATTTTCATGGTTGAGATATCTTTATTTTTTTTCCTAAACAATGCCGGAAGATTTTTAGTTGAAAGGGAACGATGGGAACCTGAGCTTCACGTGATTCAATATCATTCTTTGATATATTTCTTGCTAACTCCTGATTATTTTATTTAGATTAATGGAAACATCTCTTTGTTTAAGTGAATAGGAGCAATTTTCATTTGTTGCTGTCATAATTAGGTTTTTTCATCATTAGTTTTGCCAGTGGTAGACGATATTATTCAACCTACTAGAGCCCTGTTGAACTGAAGGAAGGATTGAGAATAACGCTAAGACTGAGAGCGCGACAGTGCTGGAAAATCCCAGCATTCCGACGGTCATTTACGGAAGAGAAGAACATTTGACGGGGTTAACCTGCATGCCACATCCCTGGGCGGAGAGAAGCTAACCACGCTCTTTTTCCACCATGAGTTTTACAAATAAGTCTACCTGCAGCTTCGACACGGTCATGTCTTCATTTATTTTGTCACTAGACAATCACGGCATAATCTACTGAGGAGAGATTTCCTGAACAGGAGACGTTGGACATACAATAGATATCGGTAAGACTACAATACTAGAGGACACTTTTCCATCCATCCATCCATCATCTAATCCCATGTTGCCCCATGAGGAGCGTAGGAGCCCAGGGCTAGGCAAGTTGGTCCTGACATTTAAGATGAGAGTGACTAGCCTCACTCATCTTTGATTGGCATTACATGAGCAATAAACCCCAACCAACTTTTCGATATAAACCTTCACCGGCTCAATCCGATTGGAGCGCAGTAATTACACACTAAACCACCAGGCACCAAATTTGGTTATATGGTTACCACCAAGCGTAGTAAATGGTTTCCTGGTGTACAGGAAACCATTTGGCTTGTCACTCAGTGTAGAGTCATCCACAGGCAGAAGGAAGAGGAAAGAATTAAGGAAAGAAAGACAGAAGAGGATGAGGATGGATAGGAAAGGGCAGACACCCAAGAGCAGCACTGCATCGAGTGAGTAGATGGTGAGCGCCCTCACCTACTTTTAAATGATATAAAATCGGCTTGCAAGGGCAAGTCCATATTAAGAGTGTCATCATAATGCAGAGAACCTGATGAAGAGAACCCCTTCATTGCTATTATTTTTTCACCTATCATAGGAGTCTTCTTCAGCTTAGGCGAAGCCCCATGTAATTAAATGGTTACGGTGACCAAAATTATATTTCATCTCTCCACTTCATCTGATGGCGACTCCGGGTACTCAGAGCCTAAGGCAAATTCTGCTTAGAGGTCCTGTTAACTGACAGTACTCGTATAGGAACAAAATACAAGAAAAGTATTTCCAGATTTAAAAAAAAACAATGTTAGTAATCTGGGTTACTATTACCTTACTGGGCCTGGCATGGTTTAAAGATTTATTTATTTATTCATTTATTTATTATTTATTATGTACTCACTGAAGCCCCCACAAGCTTCGGACCTCATGTTCCAGATTCAATAGCCTCCATGTAAATCTACCACTGTATTTCGTAAAGCCGCCTCTCAGTTTAATAACATAATCCGCAGACAGCATGAATAAATTATAAGATACTATATAAAAAATCGCTAAGATACTACTACAGTACACGCTACTGTCTTGAAATACCATCTCTCTCTCTCTCTCTCTCTCTCTCTCTCTCTCTCTCTCTCTCTCTGTATATATATATATATATATATATATATATATATATATATATATATATATATATATATATATATATATATATATACAAGCAGATATTCAGTTTCTGTTCGTACGTAATGAGGGTTCACTTTCGGTCGAAATAAGTATCTTCACAATAAGAGAGCTTCAGTGTGTGGGTATAATTTTCTTCCACTGTCAAGACTCAAGACACTAGTGACTGACCTTTGTATTCCCATGTTGTCTTAAAACCCTGATTCTGGTGAAGTAGATCCTCAACTTATGAGAGACCATTCGATCTAATGGGATAAGATACAGCATCACCGACCCCGTGACTACTTGAGGTCCTTGCTGATTTGAATAAAATTGTCTAGTGGTGGCCTCAGTAAAAAAAAAAAAAAATCGCCATACCAATGGAGTAGTTACAGTGCGTCATGGAGCAGAGTGAGGATGCTTGCGGTTGTGTGAGGTAGAAGTCTAGGCTAGTACGAGCATGACAGTTTCCATTGTACTGTACTATGTGATATGGAATAAAGAGCCACTGTCGTTGCCTTGCGTGTGAGCATTGTTCAATGAATCAGATGTTAGTGTTGACTATATGAGTTCTGTTCAGAGATGGAGGTCTCCATCGGATCTAACGGCCCTCTGACGTACGGTATAACAAAATTACTTATCTATTCATTCTTATTCATTCTAATTTATACAGATGTGTTTATCTGTTCTTACATTATTTCATCATACGCTGTGGCATTCCTGTCTACTGACTACAGTTACTTACTGATTTTATTAAGCTCAGCGTTTAGGCCGCCCCGATCTCACACCCCTTGGCTGGGCAGACTAGCATAAACTCTCACCAGGGCAAGCAGTGCCACTAGCCGTCCTGGCTGAGTCCTGTATTCAAACCTCAAAACGGACTGAACCCACTAAACTTAACCTTTAACCTTACACCAGCACAACATATGGGTGGTGAGCTGGTGAGATCCGGAACAAAGATTCGCTGCATTCCTCTGGAAATCATATATTTTGCACCTGAATCATCCCCTGTTCCCATTCATCTACTACAACAAGAGGATGTTTAATGTGATTACTACTGCTGTGCTGCTCTGCTGCTGGCTTACGGAGGTTTTCGGATCTTCCTTACATCAGCAATGTTCCAGTATTGATCATCACTAGTGGTGGTCACATCGTCTTCAGTACCCTGGTGAGTGACTGGCATCAAGGATTTTCCTGAAGATTTTTACTGACGGTTTTCTGGCAGTGCTGCTTTGTGTTCCCAGGAGAAGGCTGCCGCACATCCTGACATCATGTCTCGACATACATCATCGAATGGGGATGGGCGATGCTCCAGTCAAGAAGGACAGTGCCATACGACGTCATAGACACGTCACAGGTGCGTTGCGAAAGGTCACGGACAGCCTCCAACAAACTCCCTTCCCCACTGTACGGTGGTGCCGCACTTGCTAACCACGCCTATCTCGTGCTTACTTGCCTCCAAGGCTGTGTGGTGGTCAGTACAAGGATTTCAAGATTCAGTCCGACATATTCTGGTTAGTTATTGCAGCATTCATTAGCTCAGTAATATGCTGACACCTAGCAGCCCACACACGTTTAATGTTAGTTCATATTCGTGATCTGAAAGCAATTTTATTTGCGAAATACTATGACGAATGTTTTTTCTCATTTATTAAAGTTAACCCTCAATACTTTTTCTGTAATGGAGCCCACTCCAATTTCTTTGCACTGTACCACATACTGGTTTGTTCATACATATTTAATGCTGTATATGTGCCTCTCTCTGCATACGTATGTACATATGTGTGTATCATTGTATCCCTTTTGCTCATTCTTAAACTTGTAATGATAATTACTGCAACAACTTTGTACCATATATGTGTCATTGTGTGTCTTTGTTCACTGTTGTCCTTGTAATGATAATTACTTCTATACCTTTTATGCCATAAGGTGTCTACAGTATGTCACCCTTTGTTTTCACGCATCCTTCCCTGCTTGGCCTTCAGCGACAATGCTCCCCAGAGTGTTGGGGCTTGTACTAAGTGGTAAATAAAGAACCTAAATAATGTTGCGTCCCCATCCCACACTGCCACAGCTCCGAAAGCAGTTGGTCAGTACAGGAAGAACGTTGTCCAGTGAGTTGTTCTTCCTATGGTCAGCCTTGCAGTGTACAGCACACAAGATCAGCTGAGGCGTTGTGAATAAGCACTAGCTTCTTAAGTTCACTGTCTTTATTTTCCAAATAGTTACTCTTAATGCTTTCCAACTTCACTATTCTCACAAACACTGGAGCTATACAGACTTTATAACTGCAATTACACTTAATGTTTGACAACACTTCCCTACAGTATTTATTCACAAGTACCGATGATATACAGACTTCAAAAACACTTCACTGTTTGCCAACAACACTTTACAATTTTCACAAGTACCAATGATATACAAACTTCAGTAACACTTCACTGTTTGCCAACAGCACTTAACTGTTTCCACAAGTACCGAAAATATACAAACTTCACTGATACTGTACTGACACTGCACTACACTCAAACTGAACTGAAAACTGACTGAACTTCCTCCAGTCTCTTCCCCATCCTTAAATAGCCTTACATTACTGTAGAAACTTCTAGCACACACTCGATGAGGCAACAGTTAAAACAATTACCAAATAGGAGACATCAAAACATGACAGTTTTCTTACACTGCATAACACTCTAAATTATTTAGCATCCAAATTTAAATTAAATTAGGCTACATAATTTAACAAGCAATCACATAAATAAAATATTACTGAGAAAAAGAGCACAAAAATTTATGTACAACTTATGAAATAACTAAGCCCACAATAGCAGGTTACCTGGCAACTCTGACTCGTAACGGTAAAATACCAGGAACATCAAATTCCGCTTCTTAACAATGAGAATAAAATTAATGGTCATTCCCAAATTTGTAATGATAATTACTGCAACAACTTTGTCCCATGTTTGTATCATTGTATCTCTGGTCATTACTGTGCTTGTAATGATAATTGCATCTACAGTATACCTTTTATACCTTATATGTATCAATCTAACCCTTTGCTGTCACGCACCCTTCCCTGTTTGGCCTTCAGCGACAATGTTCCCCAGAGTGTTGGAGCTTGTGCTGAATGGTTAATAAAGAACCTAAATAAAAAAATAAAAAAAAATGATGTTATTCATAAATATACATGATGTATACCATGAGCCTTCCTTCTTGTCATTTATGTATACAGTATACATATACAGTACTTGTGAGCAGTAGTAGCGTGTATGTATTATTCATATTTCTATACCTATATTTGTATCCCTCATACCATTTTTGTTTCTTGTGTTGCTATCTCGAGTGCATTGTTTTTCTTACTATTTTTCCTTAATTGTCATTGCATCAGTGGTTCATATTTCCGTGTATGACACATTTTTTCCATGCATTTAAATGTAAAACCATGAAATATTGTGATTCCTCAACCTCACAGCCATCCAGAGTCGTGTTAATCTGATCCTGATATAAATTTGAGTTCAGTCTTTGATGAAGGGAAACCCTCTGTTGAGTCTTAATCTGGGTGACTCAAAGATTAATTAACTCTTGTGCGTGATGCACCCCTTGAGAAGCCTCCCTGTACTTCAGCTTCAGCTGTAGTTAAAACAAGTTGCTTCTCAAACTAGTCCTCGTACTGTCGAGCTTTACAAACATTTTTGGACGTATACTGCTTATTCTGACCATGTGAGTTTACATTCCAGTCAACATCATTCTGGGAGAATTATTCCAATACCTGTTTCGCTCACAGTTACCAACTCTCCATCCAGCATGTCTTTACCTCAGAATACTACAATTGAGGTCTTGCCACAAAGCCATGTTGTACAATAGTTTTCTGGAGATGGTGGTACTTGTTGTACTCCAAATTGCCTCTCAAACTGTGAAGACGCCATGCGCATAGTAGTATTACGAAGATAGAGGATAATACTCGTATTTCTTTCATTCATTCACTTATTAAGCTTGGTAGTCCTGCAGCCGATGTTCTAAATGCGTCGGCCTTCAAAGATGCATTTCGGGTCGAACACTAGGCTCTCTTCAAACATGCTTTGATCACTACCTTTGGAATTGGTACTGCTGGTTTCTTAGGCTGGACTTTATTTTTTTATGTATAACAGGATCAAGAACAGTAATGAATCCGGTGATGTGCTCAGGGCTCAGGCATGAGTGTGAGAATGATGCTGATGCTTTAGACTACCTAGAGAATTCTGGATGGTATAAAGATGACAACACAGCCACGCCTAAAGCCAGTTTGATATGCTTAGTTGAGTACATGCAGTTTATTTTGTGTTCATGATCAGGACAGAGTAAAAACTGTCAAGTCTAAATATAAACCCACTGATCTTTTGGTTAAAGTAGCAAAGAAAATTAAGTTGCAAGGCTCTCATTCTACCCACGCGCCACTACACTACTAACTACTTCCAGTGGAATTACTCCCATTCTAGCTGCATCTTAGAGTTCTTCCTCTACTGCTTCAGGTACTAAAAAAAAAACACACACACACACATTTTTTGCTGAATGCCAAAAAGCTGAGTCATATAACAGATAAATCTTTCATTAGGAAGGACCCAGATAACCTGATCTGCGTCGTGAACTGCCCATCCTCAGTGGGATTTATCGCGATCATTCTCTCAATCGACCTCTCAAAGGAACCAAAACCATTCACTTCAAGCCAACTCAAGTTGCACACCAATACGTATGGCCGTACTATGCGGTGTGTTGTCTATCAGTCGTCTGGTTATAACACAGACCAGTGCTTACTTGTTCTTCAACAACAGAGCATGTTAACTGATAATTTGATCCTCAAAAATGTCCACCACCACCACTTCACTCATAGCTGCATTGCAAAAGGTAAATATTTTGTCCGACACTTGGCAGGTCAGCAGATGTAAGTTATGACTCACTATGGACACAGGTGCATATGCTAACCTCAATTCTTCATGAACACCCGCAGCGCCAATCCTTATCAGTCTGATTACCTTCCTTGAGTCATTGTTTTAGGATATTTTTTTATTATTGTTGATTTTTTTTTTGTCACCAGGTCAATTGTTTCTGAGCTCGAACTCTTCATTACCTTTGTCTTTTTGTAATTTACGCCTCTTGGGTGGGTGTGAGAGCAACGATAAGTCACCAGAACCGTGGGAGGTAGACCAGCATGAATCCGCCATTGCTGCCCTACAAATAAGAACTGAATGTCTGAATTACTGAATGTGCGGTATTTGGCAACTGCGATGTGGCAGGGCTTGACAACAGCTTCTGGTGGTACAGAAGGAAACCACTGACTCTTCCTCGTGCTTGAAATTATGGCGCCGAGACCCATCGCCTCATATGAGGCGATCAGTGCAGCCAGGGGTGGCCTGCATATCCGAATTACTAATATGCAGTATTTTGAAACTGCGGTATGACAGGGTTTGACAACAGCTCTGATGGTGCAGAGGGAGAGTCAGCTTTCCCACGGAAACCACTGACGCTTCATCGTGCTTGAAATTATGGCTCAGAGACCCATCGGCTCATATAGGCGATCAGCAAGGCCAAAGGTGGCCTGCATATCACCTCAACGGGGATTAAATGGATTAATGAATCATATGCCACACACATAGATCCATTCACCCACCTGATGCCCAACTGTCCAATGTTACTGGGGATCTCTTAGATTTTGTTGGGATGGTTACTCTTACACTTCAAGCGCCATGCTCTGCTCAGCCCATTATTGTTGTTTTTCACATTACAAAGACATTTCCTTTGCCAACAGATGGCTTACTTGGTCTTGAAACTACGGGCCAATATGACATGGTTCACCCTCGTACAAATCCTGTTGCTTATAATCAGGTGAGTTATGATGCTTTTTCTCCTTCTAGACCTTTGCTTCATTCACGTGTCATGCTGATGGCTATTCTTTTGTGGAATTGGGGAAATCTGTTTGAAAAGCAATCGGTGTTAGATCAGGAATCCCTCATCACATGTGGCACTCCTTCTGGCAGACTCAGTGACATCTCAAATGCATAAGGCTTGGACCGAACCTTGGTTTCAGCTGCGCTGTTGGGTAGCCTTCGACTCCATAGCCAGACCCTTACAAGGGACCCAACCTGACTGCTAGATGTGTGTGGGGGTACAGATGTGGTGTGCTTTAGTCAGACAGTACGAGTGAAAGGCTTGTCACTCGAGTCCACATTAAGTACAGTTTGGAGTGTTGGTCTGACTGATGTACTTGTTCTTTACAGGACTGGTGGCCCTATCAAAGTTCTCTGAAAGAAACTCGTTGTCTAGTTAGTTTCCTGCCTTATCATACTAAGGACTAGGAGGTGCAGAGTAACTTCCACATTGCTTCTGTTCAGTTATGCCACAGCAGCCTCTTGACAAGAAAGGGATAATCTATCTATCTATCTATCTATCTATTACCAGACGCCTCAATCCCATATGGGGTGGCCACAAACAAATCGCCTCCGTGTCGCCCTGTCCCCCGCCATTTCATTGCCCCGCTCCTAACTCACATCCCCTTCCCTCATATACCTCTCCACTCCATCCCTCAATCTCATCCTCGGCCTCCCCCTCCCTCCCCCCCCTCCACCTCACTCACATACACTCTCCTCGTCAGTCTCTCACCCTCCATCCTCTCCACATGGCCAAACCACCTCAATGTGTTTCTCCCAACGCTTCCTACCACTTCCACATCCACACCACAACGCTCCTTTATATCCTCATTTGTCAGCCTGTCTCTCCATGTGACTCCACAGGCTCCTCTTAAATACCTCATTTCCACTGCTCTCACTCTTGACTTGTGTCCATCCAACAACGTCCAAGTTTCACTTCCATACTTTAGAGTTGGTATCACAATACTGTCATGTAGGAACTTTTTCACTTCCATGCTCACTTCCCTGTTTCTTATCACTGCTTTCAAGGAACCAGCAACCTTTCTTCCTTGTTGGACCCTTTCAAGCACTTCACCCTCCAAAGTTCCATCCTTACTCATCACACTCCCCGAGTATTTAAACGTACTCGCATTTTCCATTCCCTCACGATCCAACTTCACTGTACATTCACTGCCTTCACCTCTCTCAAAGACCATCTCTTCCCTACATTCATCTTTAGATTCCGTTTCTTACACACACTCCCAGACTCATCCACCAAGCCTTGCAGCTCCCTTCGTCTTCACTTAACAACACAGTATCATCTGCAAACAACAGTACAAGGAGTTTCCAAACACTACCCTCTCTCACTAGGGCCACTCCAACATCCACTGCCCTACCTTGTATCTCTTTTATTACCCCATCCATGTACAGATTGAACAACCATGGAGACATGACACATCTCTGTTTCAACCCAACCTTCAAAGAGAAAAATTCATTTAGTTCACCATCCACACACACTGCAACCTTGGCACCATCATACATACTCTTCACAGCATTCAACAACGTCCCATCTACTCCATATATTCTTAATACTTCCCAAATCCTTGTCTATCCACCCTGTCATATGCTTTCTCCAAATCCATGAAGGCCGCATATAATATCTTTCCCTTCTCTAGAAACTTTTCCATTAATGATCTAAGAATGAATATCTGATTTACACAACTTCTTCCTTCCTAAAGCCCCCCTGTTCTTCTCCAACTAATTCCTTTGTTATTTCCTTAACTCTGTCAATAAGTATCCTACCATACACTTTTCCTATTACACTGAGAAGACAAATGCCCCTATGATTATCACACACTTCTTTTTCCCCTTTCCTTTGTACAAGGGAATAATTATACCTGACCTGCAATCCTCCGGGACTCTACCTTCCTCCCAGGCCAATCTGCACATCTTCCACATCCATTCTACTACTATCTCTCCCCCATGCATCGGCATTTCACCACACACTCCATCAATTTCTGTGGCTTTCCCCAATTTGACTTTCTTCATTGCTTCCACAACTTCTATCCTGCTGATTTCTTCCTGTCTTCTCACCTCCCTCCTTCTCCCAGCCATTCCCCAGCCACTTATACTGGCATTACTTCCATTCTCTTTGTTCAACAGTTCCTTAAAGTGTTCTCTCCATCTGCTCACTTTTTCTTCCTTCTCCACTAGAAATCTACTATTTTTATAGGGTTAATAGCCCCCTATATCAAATTATTGATCAACCTCAAAAGAGAGATTGTTAAATCTTCCTAACGAGCTCTCTGGCGCTCTTCCCTTCCTGGTGAACCAGTGGATATGACAGATTTAATCTTTATATCTATTGCCAGACCCCTTAATCACGTAAGGGGTGGCCACAAACAAATCGCCTCCGTGTCGCCCCGTCCCCAGCCATTTTACTGCCCTGCTCCCAGCTCACATCCCCTCTCTCATATACCTCTCCAATCCATGCTTCCATCTCATTCTCTGCCTCCCCGTCCCTCTCCCCCCCTCTACCTCACTCACAAGTATACACCCTCCTCGTCAGTCTCTCACTCTCCATCTTCTCCACATGACCAAACGACCTCACTGTGTTTCTCCTAACTCTTCCTATCACATTCACATCCACACCACAATGCACCTTCTCTTCCTCATTTGCCAGTCTGTCTCTCCATGTGACTCCACAGGCTCCTTTCAAATAACTCATTTCCACTGATCTCACTCTAGACTTCTGTCCTTCCAGCAAGGTCCAAACTTCACTTCCATACGTTAGCGTTGGTATCACAATACTGTCATGTAGTAACTTTTTCACTTCCATGTTCACTTCCCCGTTTCTTGTCACTGATTTCAAGGAACCAGCAACCTTTCTTCCTTGCTGTACCCTTTCAAGCACTTCACCCTCTAAACTTCCATCTTTACCCATCATACTACCCAAGTACTTAAACGGAGACTTATTACAGCATCATATTTCCCTGAAGCCAGGGACTCATCCAGTATATGTTACTGCTTATTGTTTCCCTCAACTAAAGAGAAAGCGTAGATGAGGTGTTATATATGTTGAATCAAGGAATGATTACTCACTCAACTTCTCCATGGAATTCTCCTCTTTTCCTTTTCCCGAAGAAAGATTGTGAATTTTGTCCTGTTATCGACTTCCACCGCGTTAATGAATTAACTGCCCCCGACCACTAACCTCTGCTCATCCTTCATGACATACTGCAGTCTCTGAGTAGTGGAAATTCCGTTTTAGCAGTCTTGGCTTACATAGTGGATACTGGTAAATTCTGTTTGATAAAGAGTTAGGACATATGACAGCTTTCCATGCTAGTCAAGGCTATTTTGAGTTCATCTGTATGCCTTTTGGACTTCATAATGCACCTCTAATATTCCAGCACTTTACTGATACCTTATTGGCTGGCATGCTTGGTAATGCTGTTCCTGCTTACCTAGATGATCTTATCATTTTGAGTAAAGACAATGAATGTCATTTCCAAACTTTATAAAGTGCTTTACAAGCTCCAAACTACTGATCTTCACCTCAAACTCTCCAAGTGTGATTTCCTGAAATCGAAAATCAAGTTTTTAGGTCATGTAGTGGTTGGTGATGGGATCCACATAGCCCCAGATAAGATTCAGGCAGTCTGAGATTGTCCAGTAACTACCAGTGCTGATCAGGTTGAGTTTCGTAGGTCTAAGCGGCTGTTGCCTCTGCTTCATCAAGGGGTATGCAACCCTTGCCTCACCCTTCAGAAACGTTTTGAGGAAAGGTGTTACCTTGCTGGGGTCCTGCACAGGACAAGAGTGTCATTGATATAAAAAGTGCACTCACAAATGCATCAATTATAGCTTTTCCTGAGTATGCCATACCATTCACTTTGTTTACTGATGCTTCTCCTCCCTACATTGGTGCTGTACCAGTGCAGCAAGGTGCTAATGGCTGCTGGCATACCATTGCTTATGCTAGTTGAAATCTTGTTGATGCAGAAAAACGTTATACCGTGCTTGAAACCCTAGGAATTGTTTCGGCTCTTAAGCGTTTTTGCGACATCATAACTGGCAATTATATAACCATCTGCAAAGATCACGCTGCAGTTACTAAACATTTCAAGGGCAAGAATCTTACAGACAAACTTGCTTAGCTGTATTGAACAATCTAGGAATTTAAGCTAACACTTAAATGTGTTCCAGGCCGTGCAAACGTAGTTGCTGATGCTCTTAGTCGCAATATTCCTCTTACTGTTATATATACAACAGCTGTTCAGTTTCTGTCCACAGACAATTAAGGAGGAACAAAGTTAGGATCCCTTGTGGTCCAAAGTCTTATATGCTCTAGAGTCTGGGGATGAAACCACTCTCCCCAATTTACCATTTCCACTCGCACTAGTTTCAGTTATACCAAGACATACATTACAAGAGTGTCAGACTGTCCATGTCGTAGGATTTCCAGCCTGTTTTCTTTCAACTCTTAAGCAATCAATTCTCTCTCTGGTGCATGATGTCCACATGCAGGGCATCCTTGGAGAGACATATGTTTATGTGAGGACATAAAGAAATAATATTGGCCCACAATGAGAAATTATATTGACAAAAACAATCTTCTTTGTGAGCCCTGTGCATAGCACTAAGGTACTACTGGAAACACTACTCTTTTTCTTGAATATCCTACTGTTAAGAAACTTGGGATTCTGTAGCCACTGGTCTTATCAACTTCCACGAAGCTATCACGACTCTCATTAAATCCTCGTTGCCATTGAAAATTTTTCACGGTTTGTTGTTTTGGTGCCTTTGGTTTTCATACCAGCTGATGAAGTGGCTCGTGCTATTATTACACACAGAATCTACCCTTTTACTACTCCCAAAGTGCTTTTGTCTGATAACGGCATAGAGTTCCGTAATAAAGTCATCGAGGAATATTGCCGCCAGTACGACATTCAACAAACCTTTGTCACAGCTTATCATCCTACGTCAAATGGTATGGCGGAACGTAATAACAGAAAGATTTTAGAAATTCTTAGTCCTCCTGTTAGTTCTATGCAGGATGCATGGCAGGATTGGGTGCCCCAGCTGGCAGCATCTATTAGTGCCTCTGTTAACTCATCAGATGGTAAATCTCCCTATTGCATTTTATTTGTCCATGACAAGGTTCTCCCATATGATATTCTCTGCCAAAAACCACGGCCAATCTACAGTGAAAATGACTAGACAGTTACTCAGATGTCCATGTTTCAGTCCATCCATAATGATATTTGCAAGACTTTGGTTGCTTCTAGGGCTGAGATTATTTACAAACAGCATCAACAAGCTGCATTATCCTCTACTGACGTCGGAGATGCTGTCATGATTAAATTTCCTCAACGTTCCTCCAAACTTTCTCCTAAGTTTTATGAACCATTCAGTATTTTAGCTAAACAACGTGGTTATAAAGTAGATGAGTAATTTCTTTCAGATCATTCAGGGGAAACATGGAATCTGCATTCCCAATCCTGCAATAGGTATGCTGATTTCTTCGAAATTCATGTGCTCACTTTCACCTTTTTCAAATGGTTCTTATTTTGGGGAGGGGGCTGACCCCTAAGAATCGGAGAATCACGCTACCCAGATATTATATTATAGATGGTAGTTCATTGTACAACATGTACTAAAATATCAAAACCATATCTTCCATCGTATCACAGATTCTTAGTTTTTTACTCCCTGAGTAGGGCTCACCCCCTGAAAATCGTGGCTGGAAAATTGTATGTAGTGGAAGACCTTCCCAGTAACCAGACGAACTCACCTGGGAAACGTTATTCAAATCTTTCCCCAATATCTGATCATATTTATATACTCGTTTTTATATTGTATTATGGATGAGATTTCATTGTACATTAAGTTCTACGATATCAAAGCCGTATCTACTCTTGTTTCATTACTTCTGAGAATTTTCAATTTTGTATGTGGGCTGACCCCCCTAAAAACGGTGGATGGAAAGCTTTATATTGTGGAAGACCTACAGAGTAATAGACGAACTCAGCTGGGAGTTTTGTTAAAATCTTTCTCCTACTTCTAATCTTTTTATTCTTTATAGAGGGCTGACGCCCATGAATCATGGGGGGGAGGGGGGGAGAGTCATGTACCCTAAGTATCGATGTGCAGCCTTTTTTTGTGCATTCAGAGAGAACAAGGAAACTGCCTACCTAATCTTGTAATACGTGTGTCAATTTTGCTGAAATAAGTGTGTTCACTCTCCTCTATTTCAGATCGGTTGTATTTTTGGTAAGGCGGCTAACCCTCCAAGAATCGCTGGGGTTACACCCTCTCCAAATATCGCATTAACCCACCGAAAGCTGGCAGCCTTTGGACTCTCATGCAGCCGTGGTGCTGGCCAATTTTCGACCTTTTTTTTTTATTTTGCTTGATAGGTTAGAAATGATGAGAAAACATGGCGAACAACCATAAAGTACTCACACGAGCCATTTAGGTCGATTTTGAGGTCGATTCTCCCTGAGCAGGCGACTGAAAACTCCGACGTAACGCCCATAGACTTTTTCGGCCGCCGCCGACACCCATTTAAGCCCCGACAAACTCCTGAAATTTGCCAGTGTTCGCCGGATCACTGAATAGCGTGGGGTCACTACCCGCTCAGTGCTGGCGTACCTTCCTTTAAAAAAATTCCTATCGGGATTATTACTCATGCATAAAGCGTTATACTGGTATTATAATCGTCTTAGATATTTTACTGATGCTGTAAATGAGATTTATGCCGAAAAGTTCTTCATAGAGTTTATTGAAAGCCATGAAAGCTTATTGTGTGTTTTTGCATTCAGCACATTTTTACCAAGTGTTATGAATCTCAGTTGTTCAAAAAAATTATCATACAGTGTCTAAAGACTAATCTTTCATTTGTCAAATCCTGACATGATTCTATCCATTATACACTTAATAACGGTAAGAATTGTACAGCCGAAATCTTACGTGGCCGAGATCAGTGACCCGAATTTTAAAAGGCATGGTATTCCTCTTGGTTTGAGAAAACTTCTCAGATCTGCTACAGTCTATTATTCCACATATATTTTAGCTGTGAAGTCGACCATGACACTATATTTTCTGGATTTATTGGCTGATTTCAAAAGGCGCGGGCATCAGGAGTGGTGTATACACATCATCAGTGCCGCCTCGGGCCCCTGGCGGCGGTCACACAAACTACGCGCCTCCATATGAGTTCAGTGAGTTCATACGATCTTCGATTGTTTAAGTACCATATTTCCTTCATTTATTAAGCAAGATACAATATCGTTATATTCATTTACCATTTTTCCTTACAGATGTACATTCACTGCCTAAAAACATGAGAGTGATCAATACTCAGGCAACATAATACTCGCATGTAGACTGTCCCTAAACTGAGATGGACGCAATCTTCCCTTTCTATTATATTTTAAAAACGAATCCATTTTTTCTCCAGTATTATATGCAGATAAATCAATGAATATTCTATTTTCAGTTGAGTAACAAAAATTGTATAAGAGAGGGTAATTCAAGTTGACCCCACTTTTGCACTTTACATTAAGTAATCTGGCGAGTGATGGCATCTTTTTCCAGTTTGTGGGGGCTCCTGTTGAGGTGGATCTTCGTTTTCTTCATCAGTAACTATGCTATTCCAGCCAAGGACACTCTTGTTGGGTATAAAGATGATGATATAGGAAGTAGGTACAGATGCCGGAAGGATGCGTGCGTGTCCATGCCAGTCATCTCCCGCCAAATCTGAAAATTCGGGTGTTGATGTCGGTTGCAATTGCTGACTGTACAGGTACGGTTCCGGCACTGTCCACAGACGTAGGCACCGCTGTACCAGTACAGCTCCGGCACTCGGCGGGTTAAGGATATGAGTCCATTTGACAACATGTACTAAGATATCAAAGCCACATTTGCCCTCCTTTCACTCCTCTGAGAATTATTTAATGGGTGAGAAGGGGCTGAACCCCCTCAAAGATCAGGGCTGAAAAATCGGATATAGTGGAAAACCTTCCAAGTAACCAAAATAACTCAAATGAGAGGTTTCATTCAAGTTTTTCCCCCATCTGATCATTTTTAATTTGTTGAAGAGTATAAACCCCCCAAAGAATCATTGGACACACTCTCCAAATATCACATTGCAGCTGAGACTCCATTTCACAACATATACTAAGATATCAGTGTCTTATCTGCCCTCCTTCCACTTTTTTTTTATCTTTTATATGTTTTGGAGGGGGTTGACCCCAAAAAATAATGGTGAAATTTTTTATGTAGTGAAAGTCCTCATCAAGGAACCAACTGAACTTGCCTGGGATTTTTTTTTTTTTTAATCCATTGGCTCACTTTCCCTTATTCCTAGTTTCTTTTTCTTTTTTTTGGGGGAGGGGAGATAGGGGTGACCCCCCAACCCCCAAAAATCACTGAGAGTCACGCTTTCCAAATTTCGCATTATGGATAAGAGTCTACTGTACATCATATGATACAGTTTCAAAGACTTATCTGCCTTGCTTTCATTATTACTGAATTTCTGAGGTTTTATTTATTTCGTTAGGGGGCTGACCCCCCTAAGAGTCATGATTGAAAAATTGTTTAAAGTGAAAGACCTTTCCAGGAGCCTGACGAACTCACTTTGGGAAATTTCATTCAGATCCATAAAACAGCCTAGAAGGAGCTAAAGCACACACACACACACACACACACACACACACACACACACACACACACACACACACACACACACACACACACCACAAAAGAAAAATAAAGTTTTTGTTTTATGCTAGGAAGAAGGAACCAAAGGCCAGGAGCCCGCAAACTGTACCTTCCAAGAAAAAGAAAAAAATACAAGGGAGAGCCAAATTCAAGATCCAATCATTTCGAGAAGCCTGCACACACTGCGTTTGAAAGACTTGAGATACAGCTAGCAAGAAATAGAGACAGAGGGAGACAGTTCCAGAGTCTGAGTATAGTGCTATGATATCGCACACTGCGTTTGAAAGACTGTAGAAACAGCTAGCAAGAAATAGAGACAGAGGGAGACAGTTCCAGAGTCTGAGTATAGTGCTATGATATCGGGCATGCTGCCAAAAATTATACCACCTTGCTTCACAGGATTGATAAGTACAAAGTTTGGAATCCAGACACTCAGGCTTCTGGAATTGTTCTTGTTAACAGGGTAAAAAGGGTTAACCTAGGGTTGGTATCTAATTTTCGTGCAGGACCTGATTCATAACTTTCTTCGATGCCTGATCCGGCTTCTTCTTCATCTCATGTTGTTGATGATTACCGAAGTTTTCCTCATTCAGCATCCAGAAGAAGCTGTGTTTCACTCCCTCGACAGAAATGGCTTTCTTCCCGTTTTTCCTTCCCTTGGTCTTGGCCCAATGTGCTACGGATATTCCTACAGCCTCTGATGTCCTCCAGCCTGGTACATTGGTTGATCAGAGTAGTGACCTACTCACTGTAGAAGACGCAATATGAATGACGTATGAACTGCAAGATATCTGGACAGTCCCATAGGAAAATACATTTGTCTTCACATGCCTACAGAAGCTTCATTCCAAGTTAGATACTCCCACCACTTCCAGTATCAGATGATCTTCGTCATGTTGTTATTCTTCAACTAGCTAGAGTATATAAGATCCTTGGTTCAATTCATCGTGCTCATACCAGCTTGTCTTTACACCTTGATGATCTTCAAATTTGCTCCAGATCTTGACAGATTTTTTTTTTTTTAGTCACTCTCGAATATTTCATTGGTACGACAATGGCTAGTGATGTGTCATAGGTAAACACATGCATAAACCACCCTTGCCGCTGAAACTCATTAAAGTATGGTCATTCAGAATTATAAGGCCATATGCACCTTGATTCCATTAACAATATTACTGAAAAGACCTATCCTTTATCACAGGTTGTTAATGACTTTCTTATTACCAATCCTGCCACTGGGGAGTTACTCCATTTCTCTAAATATTTACTGGCTGCAGAAAACTCCAATGTCTCAGTAACCAACCTCAATGGCGTGACTATAAGTGAACTCGGAGATGTGCATCTCAGCCGTTTTGGTTCCAAACTGTTATTAGTTGATTATCTTACTAATGCTGTAGACATTGCTGTTATTAAGAATGGTTCAATCCCTATCTTTGACCAACATCATGTTGAGCTTCATTACCCACTGCTTGGAGCTACCCCTCATTCATCGGTGTATTCTTGTACACATTCCAGTAAAATCTTCCTTGCATTTCAGTCCATGGCGTCTAGGTCCATGTACGTTTCTTGTTAATGGATCCTTGTTTGTTGTAGCTTAGCAGCCTAAAATAATTATGGTCTTTAATGATAACAAGCATGTTGCCCTTTCTAACCCTGATGTTCTGTATCAGTGTAAAATGTCTAACCTACATCGCTGTCTGTCTAGCTTTTCTTTTTGCATTGTCCCAACAGATGTGGCTTTGTGTGAGGTTTCCCTTGCTCGAAGTAATCTTTCCAAGGCATTTACAGTAGTGTTTGTCAGTTCACTCCCATTTCATTTCGCTCAGTATTTCATGCCCATTTGAATGAAATGCAGTTTTTCTACTTCCCCAATGATACGGAGGTGAGACTTGTGTCATAAGCGCCCTTCTTATATTCAAACCTTTTGTTATTACTCAGCTCAGGACTACTGTGGCATTCGGAGTACCCCCCATGACACTCCCGAGCCGTCAAAAATTGCCTTCATGGCTAACCTATCGATGGATCTGCATCCACTGACTCCCCTTTTGATTGTCTCCTTTGGAAATCTCTCTTTTATCTCAGATCATATAAGCTTCCCTTCCTATCTCAGTGACAGTGAGTTTACTGCTTCCTTCTTTGATATTTGTTTCCCTTCCTACTTAATACTGACTTCTTTCTTCCTGGTGTCCTTATGCCTATTTTTTTTTTTTTTTTTTTGCCCTTTGTGCATGTGTGCATGCGTGCTTGCTTGCGTGCGTGCGTGTTCATGTGAGTGCATGCTGGCTTATTGTTTCAAACGCGTTTCATCCAGATATAGTGTTAAGAAGACTCAGGAGCTGGCTTGGTCTCACTCAGCTGCCCAGCAGACCGTTGCTTAGCTCTCTCTGCACTCTACAGTGTGACATGGCTAGGTACACATAATTAGTTTCATTTTCGATGTATGCAATCGATAGGCTTCACTTTAGTATTGGCCTAATAATCAAATGGTCCCAGCCACTACACAGGTCCACTGACTCCCAGCAGATGCTCGCTAAATGTCTTCGTGCAGGTTGGATTTGTGTGAATTAAGTGAACTCCTTGTACTCCTTTGTACTTTGATTTTTTTGTGTAAATTATTTAATCCCATTGTTCCAGTAAGTAAT
This sequence comes from Coenobita brevimanus, assembly GCF_032717465.1. Classification (NCBI taxonomy): domain Eukaryota; kingdom Metazoa; phylum Arthropoda; class Malacostraca; order Decapoda; family Coenobitidae; genus Coenobita; species Coenobita brevimanus. The sequence goes on along the minus strand of NC_137069.1, from coordinate 47,129,527 downwards.
TTTTGTTTCTTTTTGGCAGTTATCACTGGACTCCTTCAGCTTGTTAATGGGATCCTTACTCTAGCCAACTAAAGTTCCAAATATAAATGAAAGAAAAGAATTCGGGAGCCGAATGCTAATCGCTCGCAAGAATATGCTGTCAGCCAAGTTACAAGCGGGGCCCCCAGGGGGTAGCGCCCCCCAATGTGGGGCCGGGGAGTGGCCCCTCCGGGGTCCGATGATTGGGCCCCTCCAGGGGGGGGGGCTAGAGAGTATGCCTCCCCGGGGGGCTGGGGAGGTGGCGCCACCCCTAGGGGGATCGAGGGGATGGCCTCCCCTCTTGGGGCTGGGGGTGTCCCCCAGATGGGGGCCGGGGGGGGGCGGCTCTGCCCCGGGGGGGTGGGGGCCGTGGCCCCCCAGGGGGGATGGTGGCCCCCTTCCTAGAGGGGCCAGATGATTTTGGCAATAACTTATACCCAGAAGGTTTCATGTTGATAGCTCAAGCCATGTCATGAATTTGCCAAATTGTGTTTTATACAAATTCATGACATTGTATTATTATGGGAACACAAGATGCATTAGTGAAAAACCTAGAAATGTTCACTCAGCTAACCGTCCCGACAGTGATCCAATCGGGTTTGTTCTCAAAACGTTTGTTATTGTTTCACTAGTGATTGTTTTTATGCACACCATCGCGGCATTACTGAGTGATAAATCTGTGCATTTATCATTCCTCAGCTGTGCCTCTTTAGCCGTTAAGCTAAGCCATGCCTTCTTCCAGTGATCATGTATTGCTTTGTGGCTGGCATGAAAACGTTAGTCAGTTCGTGTAGTGCTGCCACTGGAGAAGGATCTCAAGAACAGTGCTGAGCAGTGAAGACCCCATCTTGCGGCTTATCATCCAGTCTTTAGCAGTTCTACGACCCCTGCATCTCCCTACCGAATTGGTGATCGGCGACAATGGACATCATCAGTGCGCAGTACAGTGGTCTGACTAGCAGTGCCGCTCAGTCCCTTCCCAGCCACGACTCCATTTTCTCCACTAACCAGTATTTTCTTTTTTTGTTTTCTTGGCTTAAGAGTATTAGCTAGTTGTTTGATTTGAGTGAGTGATTACTCATTTATGTTATCCGGTAACGTACGTGTCATTTTGTTTGTAATTAATAAATTTACAGTCCTTTTCTTTGGGCTTGATTAAATGTAAGAATCGTATTTCATTTCTCCATATTGTGCTTACTTTAGGTTGCTACTTTAAGCTCAAACTTCCTATATTAATCACGACTGTTAGTTAAACCAGTTCTTTCATATGAATTCATAGATCTGTTTGTGCCAGCCAGGAGTTAACACCAACAAGAATCTGTCTTTATTAGTATTAATATTCGATTGTCAGGGGTAAGGACACTTTCTCAGTGGCCAACAGTATCAACAATTCAGCATTCGTGAGGGATTAGTCTCCACTGTGTACTGTTGAGAAAGTTTATGAAATTCTCGTCTTTAGAGAATCAGCGAAGTTAGCCAGAATAAAGTAAAACCTACTAATTTATTTCAAAAGTCGATAGCCCTCGTGTCAGTGGTGACATTCCTTTTTTTCTCCTATAAGTAGTGGAGATATATTCACTTTAATTCTTTTTCCACTGTGACAACTATTGACTTATTTGCAATTTATTCATATTTCACTTCCCCCCGTGACAAGCCGTTCATGAGATATAATGGTGCTAATGGCGGGCGATATAAAATAGCTGACTTTTGGCAGCCATTTTGGTGACCTCGACCTTGACCCTGACTGCCTATTTTCGAAATTGTCAAAAAATTTTGCCATATCTTGATACCTTGAAGGTTTCATGTTATAGCTCAATCCGTTCATGATATAATGGTGCTAAAGGCGGGTAATAAAAACTTGCTGACCTTTAGCCGCCATTTTATATTGACCTTAACCCAGAGTCCCCATTTTCGATCTCGGCCAAGATTTTGGTCATATCTTGATACCCTGAAGGTTTCATGTTGATAGCTCAAGCCGTTCATGAGATATAATTTGAAAACACACACACACACACACACACACACACACACACACACACACACACACACACACACACACACACACACACACACACACACACACACACACACACACACACACACACACACACACAGAGGCAGGCAAAAAGATTATCTCTCCGCCTTGCTAAAGGCGGACGATAATAACCTCATGACAGGCGTGATGTACAGTACTGACTGGCCAAAGTAAGATTAATCATTCCTGGAGGGGATACAGACGGAGATGACAGCATAATCGTCCCAGAAGTTTGAGCCATCCCCTTAAAGGATCGCCGGAGGACATCGTTATATATTAAGCTCCTCAGTCCAGTATGGGCACCTACATGATGCCTCTTATTTTCATTGTTGCGGACCAGTGTCACTTCTTTGAGCATTTCCCTGGTTCCATGACGAGTCCGTCGTCCCCTCGTCTCCGGTATTAGTCGTCAGTATCCGTGGCTTCTTCAGGAGCCTGTGCTATGAAGGCCTTTACACCTTCAGTTCCCCTGATTTTAACCATCATCCAAATTATATGTGTGGATTGTTAGAGCACATACAGTATATGATGGTCATGTAGAATACTGTTACAGCTGTTTCTTTATGTTAAAACCCTTCCTTTGGGTAACAGTAACCGTTACAAGATGTTTGTGTATCAGTGTGTGTATGCATGCACGTGTGCATATGTGTCTTTCTGTGTAGTCATGTTTGTTTACCTGGAATAAGGTACTGGTTTGTTGAACAAGCAATATTCAGGTGTAGTCTTGTACCTTGTTAACTAGAATTTAATACAATTTGTTAAATGTTTCATTTCTTTCTGTAACCTGGCGAATGACATACAGTATATGGTCTGGCCCATTGAGCTGTATCAACGCAGTAAGAAATAAGTAAAAGTCTTTTTACGGGTTGTCACACAAGTATATTTTTCTGGCACTTTTCCTCGTCAATTTAATATTGACGGATACCTTTTCTGTGTTGTTAGCTACTTTTCCAGGCAACTACGAGTGCTAAAGCGCGTGTGACAGGATTTCTTTAAAAGTAGGCAAGGCAGTGTCAGCTAGATACAGTTGCTAGGGAAAATTTGGAAAAATAAAGTGACAAAAATCGAGCTACTGCGGATCAGTTGCCACGATTGTAAGCAAGGTGGCTGCCTGGGATAGGTAACCAAGATAATATGACCCAGAGAGTGTTGGTGGGGGAAAGTTGTAATGGGGATGTGATCAAGATACAATCGTCAGGGACATCTGACTGTGACCACGATAGAGTTGTTTGGGAAAAAGTTGCCAGAAGAATTTATCATGCATATAGAAATACCAGGGGAAAATTGCCAAGATTATGTCAATAAGATGGTGTTGCATGGTTAAAGTTGCGAAGAAAATTTCACCAAAAGAGAGATGACAAGGAAACTTGCCAAGAGTGGCAGCAAGATACAGGTGTCATGAAAAAGCTTTCAGAAACACCAGCCATGTTACACTGTCTGTTCCCAAATGAAGCTCGCGAAACCTTCCGAGATGAGGTACGATCATCACATCTTGGTCAGAATTCAAAAAGTTTGATCTTAAACCCTTCACGACAAGAAGTATTTTTGCAGATAATTCGTGTTGCTGCCAGATAATATTACTGGGCTTTTCGAAGGTTCGTGATGACTGTATATAACTTGTCTAGTTTAGAAAGTCTGTCTTAAGTGGAAAGTCTCCCTCAAGTGGTAAAACATTGCCTGAAAACACCAAGAATGAATTTTTTTTTTTTTTCATTCATTCCAGACAAAACACTCCACAACCAGACTATTGTGAATATAAAGGGGAAAAAAATCCAAACAAACCAAATGATTTTTTATAACTCACTGTTCTGATGATGGAGGATGCTCGTTAATCTTCACTCATTCAGCAGGCAAATAATCTACAACCAAGGGAGGATGAATAGCCATGCTGATGGAATAATATAATTAGTTCCTTTATTCCCAAAATACAAGGCGTGGTGCTGATCAGGGACGCCTTCCCTCGGTGGCGCTGATGTACCAAGATGGAGAACTTAACCTAATACACAACCGTCCCTCTTTTTCACCCCCCACCCCCTTACCTCTCGAAAGGAGGATGGTAACTTCATCGCTGGTGCTCCATTATTGTCGTCATAAAGGAATATTTTCATAAAATTAAAAAAAAATAATAATCGTCTGGAGGTTGCAGGGAAAAAATACGTACTCGGGCTGAATGGCTTTAGATTCGCGGATAAAATTAATTCCAACATGATTCACTGCTAGAATTATTTCAAACATAGTTCACTACTACGGGGGGTTCTTAATCGATAGTATTAGTTAACCCTCCAACTAGAGACACAGTTAATTTGTTTTTGGTGTCACCAGATGACTTTGAGTGTGGAAAATCCATTCGAACTAGAATGACTGGGTATTCTTCAGCAACAGTTTCATTGCGGGGGCTCTCCTAATAAGAATATAATCATTTGCTGGTAGCAAAAGTAAAATCGTGAAAGACGGCACTGTACTCTAGAGGTTAGCCAGTAAGTACAAGGACGTCATTTTCACATTTTTCTTGCCACTAACAGATGACTGTATTCAGTTTACCAGAGCGCAGATTAATGATCATATCCACCCCATCCAGCTCGAGATGTCTTCTTGAATTGAATGAAAATACTGTACTTGAAGACATCTAAAATAAAAGCCATCACTATACTGATGCTAACAGATCCACCAGATGATGTACGAGCAATTTGTGTTTTACCTATATATATATATATATATATATATATGTGTGTGTGTGTGTGTGTGTGTTTATTTAAGTATTTAATTATTTATTTATTCAGCTAAGGAGTGATTATTTTTGCACTGTAGGAGTCTGATGTAGCTTTCATTAACCACTTCAAGATATCATTCCTTAAGCAGCTTAAGCTCATCTTGCGGTACCAAGGATAAACTAATATAAATCAACATCGGCCGGAAGAACTAGAAATGAACACCGTTACGTTCAAACACAATTGTCTTTTTATACTATTTCATTTTATAGAGACTTGGTGATCGTAACAGTTGGAAAGTATCCTTTATTAATACCTTACTTGAATATGATGTCTCCACACCAAAGTTCCTGGGAAAACTGTCGGGCGCACTGCTTATCAGAGTAATACTGCCAGAAAGGAATTACGATAAGGATCGCGCGTATCCTGGGATTATCGTGTTTAGCGGATAAGACGCAATACAGGTTGATAGGGTAGTCGTATACATAACCCATGAATTACGAAGTTGTACTTCCTTATCCTTTTTTCCTCTTATATTTCGTTCGCACTACCAGCGGATTATTTTTATTCATTTCAGGAACGGCATCTGACAGTGAAAAGAATTATTAACAATCTCTATTAGCACCTTCGTCACAGCATCATTCCGCGGCAAGATATAATCGTTTATGGATCATCATCATCGTCATTATCGTTATCATCATCAACCTAGATGAAAATGGGAACCAATCGTCTGTTGGCGTGCTACAGCTTTTCCCAGTAGATATCGGATTTTCAAAATTTTTTCTTGTCTTCTGTCTGCCTCTTGCTCTTATTCCAGCTCTGAGTTGTCACTCAGTTACCTTGGCAGGCCATCTGCAGTCCTCTGCTGCACTTAGGAAGCGGTCTACCCAAATACATTTTCGCTTTTTGGTGGAAATGGATGTATCATTTACTTTCGTTTGTTCCCTTGACCAGGAAGTTTCCTTTTATGTCTTCATGTTACATCAGGCATTATCCTTTCATTTCTTCTAAGGACACGTAAGTTATCGTTCCATTTTTTTTTTTTTTTAATCAACGTTTTCAATCCAAAAGTTAAAACTGAAAAGACGCATTGATTTGATAATCTCTCTTGCTTATATGCAGGCGCTTAACCTTCACGTAGTTACCTAGTTTACCAGAAGTTATCCACCCCCTCCCTAATCGTCCTTATAACTCGTCGTCATATACTGGAACTGTCTGAACTTTCTGCCCTATGTGTAAGTATTCTGCAACACATTGTACAGTCATTCTTCATCTCGCATTATTAGTGGAAACGACCGACCATGTGTAGCAAACCTATATTTTCCTTTGTACTAAGTAAGAGACGGCACTGGGCAACTACCACAATTAAAAACTTTGGAGTTATTATTTTTGCTCCCATGAGCCGGCAGGCGGAGGGCAGCATGTTAAATACTCTTCCAACGAAAACACATCCGCAAGAACCTTTGGCTGTAGTATTTTCAAACATAACTTTTGTCTTCTTCATTATTCTTTTCAAGACAATTTTTAAACTCTCCTCCCTCGGAGCACTCATCATGTTCTTCATCTTCTGATTCACTGAAATGAATAATGTAGTTAGCAAACTGGAAACTGTTCATTTCTTCACTGTTATGGTAATTCCTATGTCATCACAATCTCTCCATCCGAATAACTTTGGTGAAATTGTGCGTCCTAGTCTAACACCTCTACTGGTATTTTCTTGCTAATCTTGTGATAGCAGTACTTTCCCTATGAAAATCTTAAAGTACTTGACAGTAAATTTCTTTTTCACATTGTCCCTTAATTGCTAGTATAGCTGCCGCTGGTCCGTTGAATCAAATAGTTTATCGTTATTAATATACGGTATACATAAAGGCTTCTGTTTTCTAAAGTTTTATCAATCACTGGACAGCTAACCAGATTGTGATTTGTTCTAGATTAAACCTTATGAGCTCCTTTGACTGAATTTAACCCTCTCAATCAAGTCATGGCTACCATGCATTTTCTTGACACTAGAAGAGACCTCTTCGCAGGAAAGGAGTTAATGAAGTAATGATGTGTGTATTATCCCTTTCAGCTCGAAAAGTCCCTGGTAAGCTGAAGTTGATGGTGGCAGAGATAACATAAACAGACGTCGTTGTAGCGAAGGGGTTAATCGTACTACCTGCTGCTGTGAATTTCCTGCGTCATTCGCTTTT